>NW_013669160.1:70603-86698 GCF_000517525.1 Limulus polyphemus
TGAGCGTTTTTGCGTTTTTTACCACTATCTCACTTCCTATGGATGAATCTTCATTAAATTTGGTTTGGAAGTTCATTGGGTCCATGGGGAGATACATTTTAATTTTTAGTTCTGCATTTTGCGTTTTGCAGTTTTTATGGGCGTTTTTGTATTTTCTACCACTACTTCGCCCCCCTGTTGATGGATCTTCATCAAGGTTTCTATGAGTATAATATTTTTAAGTTAAAACTAGCATAATATTATGTCTTTATTTTCAGATATTATTTATTGTAACCATGTCATGTTTGTGTAGCTCATTTTATTGGGAAAGATTACTTTAGACGTGACACTGGTTAACTAATAGATGGTCCCTGTAAACTGCAATTAGATAACAATAAGTTTGTTGTTGTTGCTCAGAACATAAGAAAAAGTTCGTAATGGAACCGTAAAAAACGCGCAAGACATCTAGAATGAGATTTTTTTCTAAACATGAGCATAACATCGTGGGGAAAATAATTGGCTGCTTTGAAGAAAATTTAATGGATATTTTTGAAAGTTTTAATTCAAGCGAAAAATATAATGGATATCAATTATCTTTATTAAAAATCCAACGTAAATGTATTCTGAGTAAAATATGAAGTAACGATGATTGTTCGAGGTATAAAAGTCACGTGACGTTTACAGTCATGCATGTACCAATAGGTGATAAGAAGAGAATGTATTGCATCTTTAACCGTAACAACTGGTTAAAATTGGACATTTACGATTGTGTATATATCTCTGTGTAAATGTTCACTTTTTTCTGTTAAGAAAGGAAGCAATTTTATTATTTACCGAAGTAATAAGGAAGGGAGTGTTCAATAAGTAGCTTAATGGAAGCAAGATCATTCCCCCAAACTCATTGTTAATAATTCTGCACCCTTATTATATACCATATAAACCATAAAAAAAATATATTTGTCTATCTCTTTGTCCGTTGTCCAACTATTCCTAGGTCGCAGGTCCAATCTCAACCAAACTTTGTGGGATGATACCTTGGAACATAGAGCCCGTTAATGGCGGTTCATAACCTCCTCCACCCCATTATTTCTATTATTGAGCATTTATTATCTTTGACGTAAGTTAACGTTAATTACATTCATAGAGGACGCCACATTCTTGCACCAAACCAAAAGAAAAGTATTAAATTTTCTATTCACAGTATGAAATAGTCGACTCTTCGTTACTTAATATTTTGTTTCTTGACTTCTACAGCAATTTTAAATCACTCAGTCCTAATACACTTACAACCCTGTGGATCTTTTGTTGTTGTTGTTGTTATTAGTCATGATTAATCACGCCTTTTTTCTTCAATAAAGGTTTGTGAAAATACATTCTGGAAGGACATCAAATGAAAAAATCATGTAATATTTTCCACCACTTCACAGTTATTAGCTGCATCAACCTACTCCCACACAACAAAACTCACATGTCTTCGACTTTTAAATGATATTCCCTGTAAATTGATTTAAACTCTATATAATTAAACATCTTTAATTTTCAGCATAGGACTGGCGTAATGACAATTCCATCTGTTGGAAATATTTGCTCAACAAATTCCAGTATAATGAACTTCCCATATAAATACACTATATTACCAAAAATATTATAACATCAATCTCTAACCTAGTAATGGTTCACCCCTACCAAACGTGCATGAGAATCCCATGACGCACTATTATTGTGTTGTAAACTGCTTGTAAAGAGAATTTTCGCTATCTGCGGCTAGCCGTGCTTGATTTTGAAGTGATAGACTAGAGAAAGGGCTGCTAGTCAACAGCACCCACCGCCAATTCTTAGGCTACTCTCATTTGACCGAATTGTGGGATTTGATCGACACTGTTATAGCACACCCACGACACTAAAATGCGAAGCGCATTTTTGCGGTAACGGGACTAGAACCATAAATCCCAGATTCAAAGTCGAGACACGTTAACCACTTAGCCATGTCCGACCAGTGTTGTGAAATGAAACTTCACGACTTTTTGCAGACCACACCATCCATAGATATCCATGTTGCAGGATACAACAGAGTGTCTGCTGCCATTGTAATTGCTTATCACAGCAGTGAATGCATAATCTAGTTTCTCAAGAATGTGGAGACTTATCGTAGTTTAGACTTGATTTAGTAAAATTTAGATTATTAGTACTAATTTAAAAACCGTGAATTATACGATATATTTTGATTTCTATGGACACTGTCTGTATTGATAAAATTCTGAGCATGTATCATATCTTTATCAACATGATAATACCCCATGACATGATATGAGATCTCTGAGTGAATCTAAGTTAATCCGACACATTTGGTATCGGCTGATTGAAGGACAGAAGAGACAGACAGAAACAGAAATCTTCCTGCACTTGCAGCTACTTTGCAAATGGTTGGCTGGCAACTGTTAATTGCGGAGTGCAAACTGTCAAAAGATACCCATTGGTAAAACATTATATCTCCTTTTCAAGTCCTAATGCCCAAATACTTTTGGTAATATAGTGCATAACTTGGCATCTTTTTCTTTTTACTACACTATTTTTTTTCATAATTTGACAATTTTATTGGATTCCATATATAAAAGCTAATTTCTAATTTATTCTGAAACTTCAAAAGCAAAATTTGTAAGTACTGAAAACAAAATTTATTAATTTTGAAGTGATTTAGAAAAAACGGGTGCTCTTTCCCTACCTGATGAAACAACTGAGCTGAGTGGTTCAGAAACCATAGCGGTGATGACTAAAAAAAAACTTATATTTCAGTTCCAACTAAAGTTGTAAAGTAACTTTAAGAAAAGTTTCTATCATCTTCCAAGGTGACAAAAGGGACTGCCTTCCAGTAGAACCGCGGTATGTCTGTGGACTTATACTGCTAAAAACCGAGTTTCGATACCCGTGGTGGGCAGAGCACATATAGCCCTTTGTGTAGCTTTGTGGTTAATAACAAACAACAACAAAAGGAACCATATTTTTTATCAAATAAGATAACTCCGATATTCTGTTGAGAAGATAATATCAGATCGTTCCAAGACAAAGAGCTTTGGAAACTTCTTTGCAGATAAGTGAGATAAAAACACGTTCCACCAGGAATGGCCCAAACCACGTTATACACTTTACTTCTATGGTCTTTTAGAAGTACGTAAACTTGACATTACCCTACAATACACCATTAGTGCTACAGTTTTACCTTGCTGGACTCTCACTCGTTTCTTGATATCCATGTTAAAGTATTTCGAACATTAAGGGCTTACAATGAACAGTTCTTATATATGGCAGTACCTCACGAAGACTACTTGATGAGATTCAAGTGAATATTGTCACTAATATTTCCATTTCCTACATGTTGGTCAGAAGAAAACCTGAAGAAGATTTCAGGAACCATCCTCCTCTAATCTTCTCTACAAACCTAGCAATGTCTCGGCTGGAAAACAACCTTTCTGAGCAAACAGACCCATCTTTTCTCGGTTTTAAATTATATTTTCAAGGAAAGTGTAAAAAATGATGCCATTTTCATCTTCATTCACAAATTTCTACTCTGAAGCTGGTGACCCATTTGTTACACGAACACATTACTCAAACCTATTCGATAACTTTTTCATATGGACACATGATTGAAACATACTTAACAATTTAGTTTCTCACCTGAACTCATAACATCTAGAAATGAAATTCAGTTTGGAAACTGCTGAAGCTGGTATTGAAAAAAAAGACTCCCATTCCCGAACGTTACAAGGAAAACAAAACCTGTTCACAAAAATTATTTTGCAAGCCAACTAACATAAACCGTCTCGTTTACCTGATTCACTATGAGTTGAAAAGCGATATCATTGGCACTTTCAAAAACAAGCTCAATACATTCACTTACCGATTCTAAATGTTTCCAAGACGAACTGGTCCACTTCTCTTCTACGTTAAAAAATCAAACTTATTCCACGAAGAATGCAACAGTTTATTACTCTTCCAAATATTTCCAATATCGACTAAATCTCAGAGGCATTTTTTTCCAAATTTATCTTCTGCGCTTTTTCAAGTCTTCAAATCCATTTCCACCCTTAGAAAAAAGGTTCGTTAATACGAGGCCATCCAAAAATAGCACAAATAAAAAAATGTGCGTACAAAATCAACTGCACTTGTAAATCTTACATTGATGAAACAGGTAAACAATTACAGACTAGAGTCAACTAAAATAGAAACCGAACCAAACGTACTATCAGATACTATTGAAACTTTTATTTTTGCCTCTCTTTACGAAATTTCAGATTAGAAGAATAAATAAATAAAGGGATTTAAATCAGTATGTTCTGAATAACCCCATCTTCCGCCAACATTATCAACAAACAATACTTTCAACAACGCAGATCTGCTTTTTTTCTCCAGCCTGGTTCAACAATAATTCATGTAATCTTTGATTGGTTTTGCAATTCTACGCACTCCACATTCTTCAGCTCAGTTATTTCCGTCTTCCATTGTTTACCCTTCTATGACCTTTCTACTCTGAACTGATGAAGATATGTACAAGCAGTTCGAAACATCGTCTCTAGACTATACCACGAGTGGATGAAAGCATATCCTACTTAGTAGATATATACTGAGAAATTATTGCCTCTAAGTTACTATTTTAATGTCCACTTGACTTTTCTGAAATCATAGAAATATATTATTTGTGTTAGTTACTTTTTTTTTACTTGCTATCTAATTTACAACCATGTTAAGCCTTATACCTCAAAAAAATATTAAAATAGAAGGATCACTATGGAATTAGCCAACGTGATAATTACATATGTTTTAAGCACATAGATATTACTACATAACCAGCCAGTATGATAATCACCATATGACTTAACACGTAAACATCATTACTAAATCAATCATGTACTAAATAAACACATAATTCAAAACGTAAAGATTACTAGTTAGCAGCCAATGCCACACTTTGTTACAAGACGTAACATATAAACATCCTTACTTAATCTATGTTTTAATCACACATTACTTAAACTAGTCATTATTACAGTCAAACACAAAACGAATATTAATTAATAAGCTATTGTAACAACAGACACAAAACGACTACTAGTTGATAAGCTAATGTAACAATCAGCCACAAAATTTAATACATTTACTTCATAAGCTAATATACTAACCATACACACAGCTCAATACATATCGACTATTATTTTTGTATGGTTGATATACTACTTCATCACAGTCAATACATAAGGACTATTATTTTATGAAGTAGTATGTCAACCATATCCTTTAGTGTCGCCCCTGCGTTTTATTAATTTAAGAAGGCTAATTTAGACTAACTATTGCGAGTGAGTTCTGAGATAGTTCGTGTATACTTGTGCACACGTTGCTGTACAACAGTTGATAATTTAAGAAGTATGTTTATGCATCAGTAACTGAACGACGAGAGGTTCCAGGTTTTAACAGAGAAGATATTTTGTGTTTGTTAAGTATCTTCAAATACATAGTTGGTTTGTTGATTAATGAAGTAATAGTCCTTATGTATTAAACTTTGTGGCTGATTGGTACATTACCTTATGAAGTAATAGTCCTTATGTATTAAACTGTGTATGGTTGGTATATTACTTCATAAAAATAACAGTCCTTATGTATTGAGCTTTGTGTCATGAAACTATTCTAGCTATTTTTATAGCGGAAACCTATATCTCTTCATCTAAACTTGAGCATCCGAAGTTATCTCAGTTGCCTTGACAACAGACTACGAAAAGAGTGTTTGAGATATGATAACGTATCTGTATCACTCGTTCTATTTTTGCTCTTTTACGGTCACCTTTAACGGTAATTGTTCTCTTTAACGTCATAAGATTGCTACATTTGCAAGATATAAAGATTACACAACCACATTTTTTATCAGGTCCAACGCCAGCCTTTTGTGTGTGGGGTGGGGGGAGAATGATATTGGCTAGATAAAATATTGGGGGAGGGACTATGCTGTTGCCTCCCAGTGGTGCAGCGGTGGGCAGAACACAAATAGCCCATTGTGTAGCTTTGTGCTTATTTACAAACAGGCTATACCATGCCGTCAAGATGTATTAATCACCAGTGTGTTGGGCATACTACTTGGGGTGGCTATAGCCCAACAAGCTTTATAGAAATGTTATCGTGATGTTTCAAGTGTTATTTTCGTAGTCCATTTTCAAGGAAGTCAAGATAAAACCAAATAAAATTGGAACACCTAAATAATTTCTCTATTGCTACTTCTGTTGTCAGTATATTTTAAGATACCCTTTCTGTTAAATATGTCTTCATAATGATACATACGATCTACTTTTTTACGAACGATTTTAGATAGGTATCTCTGCATTCTTTTTTCAGTTTAATTATTTTCATTGTTATCTTTTGTGGCTCACACAGCTTTGTTAATTGGAAAATGTACGCCACACTTTACTTTATTTCTGATTTGTATTAAGGTATTTCCAACAAATGCCATACAAAATGCATCGAAATAACCGGAAAGGTAATAAAAAAAGAGGAGGCAATTTTTTTAAGGATCACAACTTAACAAGATTCATCGCTTTATTACTTGGGATTTAGTTTTATTTTGCTTAGGGACACCTATGATCTCAGCCATAGCTAGTTTTTATTACAAAACCAATGTTGTGATATTTATCTAACTCTGATAAATATCAGTTAAATTTTGAATTACAAACTTTTTTTTTGTAACGTTCACTACCGGTGGGGTCCACACACACTTCAGTATATTGAGTAATTTTATGCTTTTGCTTGTTATATCATTCAGTACAAAAAATGACCAAATACATAGGGGACGCCAGCAGTAATTAATTGAATTAATTACAATGTTGATGGTATTTTTTTGTTTAATTTCTTGTGTGACTCGTGTGTTATTTTAATTCTATAACCAGCTAAACCATGGACCCACAAGCAATGCGATAAGTATATTATACAGAAAAAGATCTATCTGAAAAGTATTAGTAATTTCATACTTGACTCTGGATTCTATATGAATGTTTGAAGTAAGCTCGAGCTGTTTCTCGCTTTTTCGATATTAGCTTTGTAATAGCTCATAAAACAAAACAAACAGTGAATGAGAAAGAAATCATCACCGAACTTCTGAGGTCTATAGTATACCAGCTCTAATACCAGTATACGGTCATGATCTTCTGGTTTCTTCATTCGTATTTGAAAATAACGTTCAGGACACAGATCGAATTATCTAAATACATTTTATTTTAAGCTTACAAGTAAGTGAAAAATTAACATACAGACGTTATTTGGTAGAAATATAACATCATATGCAAGCTAATCCCCTAGATTTAATTGCAATGTTTGTTTTAACTTTTCAGTATTTTCATGGCTAAAGAAACTGCTGGAGTAATATGTGTATATATTAAAATTTAACCGTTTCTTTAAGACGAGAATAACTTCTGTAGACAGAACGATCTGAATATTTATTACTTTTAGCAGGTAACAAAAGCACCTTGTTTTTATTGTTGGAAGAAAGTTCGTGTTCTTGTAATTTAACCACTTTTGTAAATAGTTTAGTGGATTACTCTCAGATTTAAAAAATAAATTCTCCATTTGACACAATGCAACAATATAGTTATATCCTCATTTATTTTCATCAACTGGACTAAATGAACATGTTTCACCACAACCTTCTCTCGAACAAATACAAAATATTAACAGCTTGCATCTATACAATTCCTAACATGAAACACTTGAATTAAACAAATATTGCATGCCAACAAACTGGAACTATCTCATTATTTAATCATCTGGATTTGTTTGCATACTGTTAAGGACAAAGCTACTCAATGGGCTATATGAGCTCTGACCACTTCGGACATCGAAACCGGATTTATAACGTCATCAGACTTGCCGAAACACCGAGGGGCTAATCATCTGGAATACAACTGTGTGAATGACTGGTATTTTCAAGCTAAACTGCACCTTATGAAACACATGGGCTAAATGATCTGGCTCAGATATAATTGATATTAACCCATGACACCCCTACACCCGTGTAAGACAGCGTAATACAGGCTTTAGACACCCTCTCACCCCATAGCGCTATGTAATTTTTGAATGGTCCCCGAATGATTGTACAATTTACGATCTATTATAGATGTTTATTATTGTCAACAATCAGTTTTATATTTTAAAAAAAACTACTTGTCACAAAATCAGTATTCGTAACAAAAACTGCCTAATCACAGGAATGGTGTAACAAGAATGCACCTGTCACAAGTTTTCCTAATTAGAACGTGGTGTTAAGGAAATGTCCAATAATTAAATGTTCGTAGCAAAATGTCCGGATCCCGACAGCGGGGTCTGCTAATAGGTTTCTCTCCCTCTGATCAGCATTCATAAATTAGCGATGGGATTACGACCGAAATGATCGTTAACAATTCGAAACAATTCATTTTATTCTTTGTAAATAGAAATGTAAGAAAAGTATATTTAATTATATATACAGATTGCCTGGTTGATTTTAATTAGATATACAGATTGTCTGGTTGATTTTAATTAGATATACAGATTGCCTGGTTGATTGTTAGTATCGCTCTAAGTACATAGTTCTGATTGGAAGTTAATATCAATTGTGTCTGACCCAATTTTGTTACTAGATTTAGTAAGAAGTAAAATGTTTCCTTTCCAATAGACACTATTAGTATCACATTTTTGGTGGTCAAGTACATACCTTAGCATACATGTAAAACCTGATTAAATAAATTATTATGCAAAAATTATACATATATATTATGTTTGCAAATGTCCAAGTTATTAAAGATGTTTTGAATTGAAATCCAAGTATGTTAGACTACAATAAATGTTTTGTAGACCTGAATCGTTTTCACTGTAATTTATGTTTTATGCAACACTGTTAAAAAAAAAAACTTGTAACGATGTGACGGTAACTTGGATGCCTTGTTTGTTTGAAGTTAAGTATCGAAACCCGGTTTCTAGCGTTGTAAGTCCGCAGACATACCGCTGTGCCACTGGAGGCTGCCGTAACGAAATGTTTTTCGTAACAAAAAGTCCATGTTACAAGCTATCCGTAACAAAATGTCCCAGACTTCCGCTGTCTATACACCTATTTTAAGAAAATCGAATTGCGAGATTGACATTCACGATTATAATGATTTCACAGCTGAAAGTGCGTAGCATGTTCAGTGGCATGTTGTGTATTAAACTATGGATCTTCTGACCTGCAGCCTGGCACGTTTACTACTAAGTCAAACCTGGTCAGCAACTGATTAAAAAAAATGTTAGGCGTGTACTTCCATTTTTTGATAATTACATACATAAAATAATTATGCTATGATTAAAATGGTATCACAGCAGAATAATCTTCTTATAGAGATGAATACATTTGTTGAAGTTGCCTTAGATTTTAATGTCCAAAGTCTGTTGTACAGTTGTACATTGTATGCTAAGCTACTTTTGAGTTCAGTATTGTTTGTAATTAAGCACAAAGCTACACAATGGGCTATCTGTGCTCTGCCCACCACGGGTATCGAAACCCGGATTCTAGCGTTGTAAGTCCGCAGACATACCGCTGTGCCACTGAGGGGCAATGAGTTTAGAAACGAGACTATAAATATCTGGACCAGGACTGGCGAACCTTTTTGAGAGAGAGTGTACCCAAATTGTCGATAATTTTCGAAAAAATTCTTTCGCGTGCCCATGGAAATTTTGAGCAGCAAAATTACTGTTATTATCACTAATTTTATGTGTTATAAACATTTTATATATGATTATTATATTATATATTTAATTAATTATGGATATATACAATCTCTACGCCTTCACACACATATATATATATTGGTCGGATACAAAAAAACTTGGAACAACAGTGAATTCCGCATGCCAAGTGCTTCATATAATACTCTCCATAGTTTAATTTACATCGAGTACAAGAAAAAAAAAAAGTGAAACGTGACGCATCACATCATATTATAGTCATTCAGTGTCCAAAGCTCGCTCTCTGTGTGTCGCTGGAGCCTTAATTTCTTGTTCAGTTTTGTATTTAGCAGTTTTTGTAAAAGACATCGGCTGCCATATGGTAATTTTTGTAATGTTCCTTGCATATTTCAGTTGGAGATAGTTAGATACTGATTACTCTTGAAAGAATTGAACAATTGTAGCACAAACCTGCCCAATCGTCTTTCTCCTCGGTCAGACACAAGTAGTTGGCAGTTAAAGTTTTTTCCTAGTGTAAGACATGTTTCCTTTGGATTGCTACTGTCGACAAGATAAATAAACAATTGGGAATTGAA
The DNA here is from genome assembly GCF_000517525.1 of Limulus polyphemus. Taxonomy (NCBI): domain Eukaryota; kingdom Metazoa; phylum Arthropoda; class Merostomata; order Xiphosura; family Limulidae; genus Limulus; species Limulus polyphemus. The sequence continues at coordinate 80,887 of NW_013669160.1, forward strand.
AACCTGCAAATAGGGATCGCAAAAAGAAAAGTAAGAAAACAAGGCTGGAGATGCTGTAGACATTATTTACCCAAACTACAAACCCATATTTTGGCTCCAATTACATTTGATTAAGTCAAAATAAGGATTTGTAGTTTGAGTAAATAATGTCCACAGTATCTTCAGCCTTGTTTGCTTACTTTTTTATTATCCCTATTCGCAGGATTTTAAATTCCCAATTTCTTATTTATCTTGTTTGCTGGCTTTTTTTTATGTTCAAACAACAAAGATAAAATAATAACGAAAACAAATATAGTTTTTCATGGAAATACAAAATAGTTAACTTTAAAAGGAAAAGTGTGGGCAAGAACCTCAGTACTTGTCTTACTTAAATCCCACAGTCAGTTGTGGGCAAGGTAGTTATCCCTAAAATTATAAGTATCCAGTATGATTGAAAAGATGTAAAATCACCTGTAAAGATAGCTGTCGACAAAAAACACCTTAGTTTTGTATTTTAAAAGTAATCAACCTCCACCTATAGTCTATTATTACAAAATAATAAGAACTATAGTTTTATGTTCTCAGAGTTTACATCATCCTCTTTACTAACATGGATGTATTTATGTCCATATTAATTAACTAATACATAAAACATGCTAGTTACAAAACTCCTATTTATTATTTTGACAATAGGACTATTAAACAATATATATATACACAGCCATAAAAACTAAAACGTTATATGAGAAGATGAAAGGGTGATTTAATGTGTTTCAACATCAGAGGTGTGGTTGTTCAGGGGTAAAATAATGTTATTTAATTTGTGTAACTTCAAGTTCTAACTACGAAATTTTCAAACCCATATTTTTGCGAATTGGAATAACCGCCTTATTTGCCTTATTTGTTTGTTCGTTATTAAAGACAAAGCTATACAATTGGCTATCTGAGATATATCCATGGTGAGCATAGAATCCAGGTTTTTAGCGTTATAAGCCTTCATATTTACTCCCGGGCTACCGGGGAAAAGGCTGGGGTGGGGTGGGGATACCCGCCCCAAACGTAATATCAGCAGTTTTGTCAAGACCATAACTGGGGCAGTCGGAAATCATAAGTAACTATTGCTATCCCAAAAATAAAATTTTCAGTTTACTAAATTATTATTGATATTGTAACTTGATTTCAAAAGTTTGTATTCAAATATGATAATCTCAGATTAGATGTAACTAAAAAGTACAGTTAAAAATTAAACAGAAACAAGCTGATAACTAGGAAACGTGATGTCTACAACATATAGACACGATCTACCAATACATACTCTTTCTATGAGATCACTCAGGTATCCGAAGTTGTAACACCCTTATTGCACACTTGCAATGATAAAGAGAGAGAGTCACTTGAGATATCCATCAATACAAGTGTTCGATTCTATGATAGGCTCAAATAAAGCTGAACAGGCGGATGTAATATTACTTGTGGAATGTAGAAATTTCTTTCTATCTTGTTTCAGTGTTCAAATAATGAAACATGGTGATGTAATACTTATACTTTACTCTTAATTTTAAGAATTGAAATTTCATCACCATAAATCCATATCAGTTTTTTTTTGTGTGGGATACATACATATATATATAATGTTTATAAGTGTGCATTTTGAAAACAGTCCACAAATAAGCACAAAATACTTGAAACCAGTTCAATTTACCTGTTAATTAAATAGAAGGATGTTTCGAGTGCTCTTTATTGCAGCGCTGTTGTACTTTGTTGAGCCTCATGGTTACTTACAGGATCCACCATCACGTTCAAGCCTTTGGAGGTTCGGCTTTCAAAGCCCCGTCAACTACAATGATAACCAGTTGTTTTGTGGAGGATTCTGGGTAAGGTTTTCGTTACATATTTTTGTCCACTTATATAATGAATAAATGGTGCCCGAAGGTCCAAATTACTAAAAAAGATAGATTTTATTAATAAAATTCCAGAATCTTCTCACAACAAGCTTAGATCTTTTGAATATAGATCACAGCCATAATAATAATAATAAAAGGTTAGAATAGTAATTAACACTGAAACTATTCTTAGTTTTATTGATAGATAGCTGAACATTATCAATTTCCATTATTGGTTAATATATTAAATCATATGTAGTTGTAAAATTACAGACTTTACAAAGATATTATTATAATATACTAGCGTATAGCCAGTCAAGAATGACGGGACAAGTACTACCACCCCCACCCTAGTATACCCTAACCTCACATTTCAGAGCTAACTGAAATAAATAAATTTTGTGAAATCTAGCTTGACCAACAAAGAGGCAGAAAAGTGCAGTCGAGGCAGTCAAACGTCGGTAAATTTCCTTTGTGAGCCAATCAAAATTAAAATGATTCATGAAGTGAATTCGTAGCGTATTCATAGAATAATTATTTGTAAAAATCATTTAGATTAACAACTTCTAATATATAGAAAAGCCAATGCGTTTTGGTAGCACTACATTTACATCTTGGCCGGTATTTCGATTTTAAACCATTGACCCTGAGCTCAAAAAGAACCCAGAGCAAAATTTAATCGGGGTGTTCAGAAACTTATGTTTCTCTTCGTCCCGCTCAAGATCTAGAGATAACTTGATTAACTAATGGTACTAACTATACTTAATAAAGTAAATTCTACTCAATGACGATATATTAACTCAAAACTCAACAAGGAAGAGGAAAGGTGACAAGCAAAAGGCGAATCAAAACCGCGTGACCACGAGGTTAAGCCTTGGTTTTTGGTAAAAGTCAGTTAGATTAACAATTTCCAATATATAGAAAAGCCAGTGCGTTTTGGTAACACTACGTTCCAACAATGGCTTTTATATCATGTCGCTTAACAACAAAGTGTAACCTAATGTTGTTGTTAGCACATGCACTGAAAGTATAAAATGAAATGCACAGACAACAAAACTGGAAAAAATATTTATTGATTTCTCAATTTCGAGTCTCCGTTGATTAAAGAGGTTTGTTCTTTATTAAAAACGTTGGTGATATAACAGAAAACAGTTTAATTTAGAAACAATTTAAGTGTAAAATTGAATCGACATTTTTACTTTCATGATACATTTTATGCACTTGGCTCCAGACTAGGTAATCCCACATATACGTCTTTAGTTTAGGCTTATTATACCAACACTCGCTACACTTATAAGGTTTCACGAACCCCCCCCCCCCCTCACGGCCCTCTTGCACTCCCGTCACTAAAATCGTAATGGACAGTATCTATCTGGATAAATGCATTTTGTCTTTTAGGACTCCTCCTATTTCGAGAAATCAAAAAGAAAACAAGCGTGACGTGACACAAGGCTTATATAGGTTACATAAATGATTCCTTATACTTACATGCATTGTACAAGAAATCTTCTCATAATATGCAATTTATAAGTTTTCAATGAAGAGTATTTTATTTGTAATTATGACAAAACTATTTAGGCTATCTGCCGCCATCTCTAAATTTGGACCCTCTAGTGGCTCGCCGCAGGCCTGAGAACTCATACCACTAAAAAAATAAGTTTCGATGCTCGTGGTGGGCATAGCACAAATAACATTATGTAGCTTTATGCTTTAGAGCAAATAAATTTTAACTAACTAAAAACCAGAGGAAAAGCAGCCAGCCAGTATAAACCTAAACCAACACTAGCAGATTGTCTGCCACTCTTATAACGCACCGACAGCTTAAAGTATCGGGAAATTTTTCATGGTATCAGGCGGTTTCGAACGTGGCTCACCAGCTCCAATATCCAGAACCCATAATTTACAAATAACGATATGTTATTGTCAAAATCTCTAAAAATTAAATTAGTGTGTGAGCATCATTTCTCCAAAAGTAATTTTAAAGGAACGGGCTAGATGTCATTACGTGAAAATCCTGTGAGATTTATCATTCAACTTACTCAACTTACTTACATTAAATTACTTTCTAGTTTTGTTTTTCGTTTTGTCCAGAAATCCGTCGTTATTGTTGTTTCGCTTACACTTTATTTCTGTTTTACGTATTAGAAAGACCAAACAACAAAGAGTGTTCGTTTTCAGTTACATTTGTGTCGCATTCATAAAATAATTATAAACTTTATGTCTGAATTCGTGGTTTTGTTAAATTATATGTTGTTCATCAGTTATATTTCATTGCTTAGCTGATTGCTAAAGATCATAAAGGGACGAATCATGTGAATAAGATACAACTTCTTCATTTCCGTGCATCAGTTGAAACTATGTTTTTAAAGGGAAGAATCATGGTAATAAGATACAACTTCTTCATTTCCATGCCATTGGTTGAAACTATGTTTTTAAAGGGAAGAATCATGGTAATAAGATACAACTTCTTCATTTCCGTGCATTAGTTGAAAATATGTTTTTAAAGGGAAGAATCATGGTAATAAGATAAAACTTCTTCATTTCCATGTCTTAGTTGAAACTATGTTTTTAAAGGGAAGAATCATGGTAATAAGATACAACTTCTTCATTTCAGTGCCTTAGTTGAAACTATGTTTTAGAGGGAAGAATCATGTGAATAAGATACAACTTCATTTCCGTGCATTGGTTGAAACTACGCTTTTAAAGAGCTCTACTAGAAATTCACTTTATTCGCCTATTCAGGTGCTTGATTTGAACTAAAGCTCTTATCGACATCTTTTATCAGTTATTAAAGAATCTCAGGTTTAGTCTGAGTGACATCATTTGCTTAATAATAAATCTCATTCAAGTAGACAATGTATAAAGAGTTAAGTTAGTTGGTTAGAAGTTAACTTTAAGATCCACAGGCATAGACAAACATTTTTGTATGAACTTTAAACAAATCTCAGCTATTCTATATATTGCTGTTATTTCAATCATTCCAGCATCAGTGGGACTTAAACGGCGGGAAGTGTGGAATATGTGGAGATCCATGGGATGAGTCTGAACCTCGAGCCAATGAAGATGGAGGAAAGTATGGCAACGGAATCATCGCTAGAACATACGGAGTGGGCGAAACTATCACAGTGACAGTGAGGATAACAGCTTATCACAAAGGGCACTTTGAGTTCCGTCTCTGTCCTATAAGGTAGGGCTGACAGGTTATTGTCACTATTTAACACTCTATGTTTGAATACATATTGACATATAGTATTTTATAAATGAGAGGGCAAAAAGTGCATCTTTGTACATTACCATCACCATATCTTGACAGTTGTACCCTCCAAAATAGTATAAGCTGATATCAATACAATCTTCGTGATAGTCGGACTATAAAAATAACACCTACGTTATTCAAAAATTTTATAGTAACTGGCTCTGAAAACATAATTACACAAGATATTTTTGTAACGAAATGTTTTTCTTGGCATGTTTATTTCAAGCTATGACGGTCGAAAGGTGGACCAGGACTGTTTGGATAAGCATGTGCTGCAGCTTGTTGACGATTCTGGTTATAAATACATCCTACCGCCAGGATCTGGTGTTGGACTGTACCATATAGACCTAATGTTGCCCCGAAACCTTACTTGTGAACGTTGTGTCTTACAGTGGCACTACAGAACAGGTACGTAAATACACCCGCATTGTGTCACTTTTACTGTAACACGTTGCCAATTTATTCTTCTTCGCATTATTTCAACAGACCATTTCTCACATTTATGTCAAACTTCCATAATTATTTTAACAGACCATTTCTCACCTTTATATCAAGCTTCCATAATTATTTTAACAGACCATTTCTCACCTTTATATCAAGTTTCCATAATTATTTTAACAGACCATTTCTCATCTTTATGTCAAACTTCCATAATTATTTTAACAGACATTTCTCACCTTTATATCAAGCTTCC
>NW_013669160.1:87698-94601 GCF_000517525.1 Limulus polyphemus
CTCGCCTTTATATCAAGCTTCCATAATTATTTTAACAGACCATTTCTCATCTTTATGTCAAGCTTCCATAATTATTTTAACAGACCATTTCTCACCTTTATATCAAGCTCCCATAATTATTTTAACAGACCATTTCTCACCTTTATATCAAGCCTCCATTATTATTTTAACAGACCATTTCTCACCTTTATATCAAGCTTCCATAATTATCTTAACAAACCATTTTTCACCTTTGTATCAAGCTTCCATAATTATTTTAACAGACCATTTCTCATCTTTATATCAAGCTTCCATAATTATTTTAATAGACCATTTCTCATCTTTATATCAAGCTTCCATAATTATTTTAACAGACCATTTCTCACCTTTATATCAAGCTTCCATAATTATTTTAACAGACCATTTCTCACCTTTATATCAAGCTTCCATAATTATTGTAACAGACCATTTCTCACCTTTATATCAAGCTTCCATAATTATTTTAACAGACCATTTCTCACCTTTATATCAAGCTTCCATAATTGCAGCTGCTGGTCCCTTTATTTATTATTTTGGTTTGCTAGTTGCTTGTCTTTGTATAGCAGTATATTGATGTTACAAGTGATTCACCTCCTTTCAGACTATACACCATAAAGCAGTATATTGACGTCACAAGTGTCCGGTCTCCTTAACACACTATTTTGGTCGTTATTTGTTGTTGTTTTTTACTCTTGATTTTTCCAAGACGTAAACGTGTTAGACTAAAAGCATCAAACTGTTCTCACATTTCACACGCTCTCTGAAGCTTATGAATCAAAAAATTGGATAACAAATTTCTGGAAATACCTCTGCTCTGTGTTACTGTACTGTAGAGCGGTTCTACAACAATTAAACCATCCAATAAAACAGGAGATGATCTCTATTACTAAGCCCCACTAATGAAATTAACACTTAGGTTAATGTGAAACATCCTATATACATTACTTTCATATGGTATTTACTTGCCCCTATCCTAAAGCACTATTTTGTATGATAACAGTTTATTCCCTCGGAGACATTGCTTCAGTGTGGTATTTGTCTGTCCTTCCCAAAACACTATTTTGTATGATAACAGCTTATTTCCCTCGGAGACATTGCTTCAGTGTGGTATTTATCTGTCCTTCCCAAAGCACTATTTTGTATGATAACAGTTTATTTCCCTCGGAGACATTACTTCAATGTGGTATTTGTCTGTCCTTCCTAAAGCACTGTTTTGATATGATGACAGTTTATTACCCTGAAAGACATTACTTCAGTGTGGTATTTATCTGTCTTTCCTAAAGCACTGTTTTGATATGATGACAGTTTATTTCCCTCGGAGACATTACTTGAATGTGGTATTTGTCTGTCCTTCCCAAAGCACTGTTTTGATATGATGACAGTTTATTACTCTGAGAGACATTACTTTGATGTGGTATTTACCTGTCCCTATCCTAAAGCGCTATTTTGATATGGTAACAGTATTTTTTCCCTGGGAGACACTACTTTGATGTGGTATTTACCTGCCCTTCCTAAAGCACTATTTTGATATGATAACAATTTCTTACCCAGGGACACATTACTTTTATAAGGCATTTTCTGTCATTTCAAGAAAACATGTCCAACTGACATACAGCTCATTCCGTACGTTAAATGCTTATCTCCGTTGGACAGTATGGCCATGTTGTATCTGCCTATTCCCTTTGAAGTAGTATGGAAATATGGTAAATGTTTGTTCCTTTAGAACTTAAATTTTAGTGTGGCATCTGTTTACTTCCTGCAAATCAGAATGGCTGTATGAAAACTTTTCGCTTCTCTGTTTGTAAGTTGATATAGCAATTACTGATTATATGAAGTAGGATTTTGGTATGACAACTGTTTATTCCACAAGCTTACTGTGCTTGAAACTGGCATTCTGCAAGCGAAATGATTGGTTTCCTTTTTAGTCTCGATGATTTAGATAATGAAAAGGATTGAATGACGTGGACATTTCCAAAAAATCGAAACCCAGTTATTGTTCAATATTTATAATTCTGTATTGTGTATACTCTAGTTAACTTTGACGTATGTATTCCTCTGATCTCGACTTGTTATTATACGGTGTTATATTAAGTTATGAGTTATTTCTTTTCTTGTTGGTTATGAGTTAATGTGACTATAAATATCTAATTTAGAAAGTTTTGGAATCGTTAATAGTACAACAAGTACTCAGAAGATACTGCTTCGCTTACTAAACTGTCACTAGACCCTAGAATTATAGCAATGTTAGTATTTCCACAGGAAATTCTTGGGGAGTTTGTAAGGATGGAACAGGAGCTCTTGGTTGTGGACCACAAGAAGTTTTCCGGAGCTGTGCTGATATTAGAATTGAAGACGGACACTTCCGAAAACATTGACTTATTCTACTAGGGAGAGAGCGTGGAATCAACTGCTGAACTAGAAATTTCAACTGGGTCATTTTCTTTCAGAAATATCGAATTTGAAGTAGTCGTACTAATAATATATGCTTTGTAATTAAAAAAGGGTAAATTATTCCCAGAAGAAAAATTTTAGTATAATACTAAGGAAAAGGACTACACTACTTTGAAAACAACAATATACGTAAATAATATTTGAAAATAAAATGTAAGAATCTAAAATCTGTAAATACTATGGATACAATAAAATCTTCTACTAATGAATATGTAGTGATGTGCATTTAATAAACGAAATAATTAAAAAAATCTATCCTGTTTCAAATTTATGATAGAAAGGCTGCAAAAGACGTTAGGCCTGACCATCTGTTATGTTGACTATAGTGGTGTACATAATCAATGGTTCATCTTTTGGCTATAGAACGTCACCAATCTTAAGCCTACTTCATTAATTCAATTACTTTAACTGCTTCAGTTATTGTCCAAGAGTCGGCACAAAGAAAATCAGATGTATCAAAAGCTGAAAATATTAAACAGAAAGTGATAAGGACAGTCAGGCCATGACCTGACCACTTTTTCATGGCGTTTATAGCTACAACTTATGTATTCTTGCTTCTTTTAATTCAATACATTAAGTTGTGTGTGTGTGTGTGTGTATGCTGTATTTGTAGTTAAAATAACCCAAAATTAAATCTTATAGCATTAAATTTTCAAAGATTTTCTGTGGGGACATGCTTTCAGAACCTCCTCTAGGAATGGCAATGTAGCAACGGCCTGACCACTCCATGTTAAGGAATCAATTAGTTAATAATAATTGTCATAATATTTGTTTGTTTTTAAGATCGAAAATGAAGACTCGCGAACACTTCCTCATCTTTATTATATAGAATTTTTTAGAACAGATACTAAAATGTTGAAACAATGATCGCAACTTAATGTCAACGTGATGTAAACAGGTTTTTGCTTGTTGTAAAAATGGAAAATTATTTCAATTTTACATCGTTATGAACCCAACCCCTCGGAAAACCTCTGAAATTCTCCTTGGGGTCGCGATTCATGAAAAAATGTGGTGTAGTTAATCCATTGTAGCCTCGTTTACACGTTTAAACTTAAATTCATGTTTGAATGATCATTCTTTACATGTACAAGAAAAAAGTATTAATATAACATCGTTCCTTCAATAATATGAAGTTTTATCAATTTGTCTATTTTACACTAGAGGTTAGGAGTTTCTAGGATACTGCTGTAATCTCTTTTCTTTTATGTTTACACAAAAAGAAAGTAGGAAGAATTGAGGAATTAAGTTAGATCCCAAAATACTCCATTTATTTGAAGGATGAACTAATCCAGTGGTTAACGTGACGGACTGTAGACCTGAGTATCCTTTGTTTGGGTCTCCAAATACATTCCGTACTTTGGTCCGTGGGTACGTTATAATAGACAGCCAAGAGTTGGCGGTGGGTGATACTAATTAGCTGCCTTCTTTCTTGTCTATCAGCTCAAAATGGGGATGGCAAGTATAGATAGCCCTTGAGTAGATTTACGCGAATATCCGAAAACAAACAAAAGTTTGTTGGAGTACACGATCTACTATTAAGCACGAAATGAGTCAACTTTGTTAAAAAAAATTATGCTTTTTTTTCCATATACACATTATATAAAAACCGTAACTTCTATGATGTAGTGAAGGCCATGTCGTTCACTGGCAGTCAACTAGCACGAATAAGTTGGGGTAGCAAGTGTATTTGTTGAATGACGTGTCACAACCGACACACAGTTGGCGGTGAGTGATGATGACTAGCTGCCTTCCCCATAGCCTTACACTGCTAAATTAGGGACGGCTAGCGCAGATAGATCTCGTGTAGCTTTGCGCGAATTTCAAAACAAACCAAACAAAACAAACTACAACCGACACTGTTGGCCTCACAGAGCTGAACTTCTGCTTCTAGTTAGAATGAATTTATAGAAGTGTTTGTATAAAACCTGAACACTGCAGAGGTTAGCTACATTTTAACTTTTAATTTATATGTAAAATATTCAAAACTGTCTGTTTCGGTTAATTAATTATCAAGGAAAACAGCAACAACCCTACTATTTCGTGATTAGCCATTCTAATGTTGGCAACTGTGGGTCGAACATAACAACCAGGTTTAGGTGCATTAGAAAAACCGTATATAATATTGTCGAACTCACTTGCATGATGTTCTTCTCTTGCCACAAAGTATGAAGTGGTATTGGGCCAAAAGGTCATGGCCAATCGATGCAAGTTTGGAAGAGTTGATACCTAAGACTTATTGTAGTTCAGACATAATCGTCATAAAAAGGATGTTCCTATATTAGGGGTCGCTTCAAAATCGCATAACGTGTTTTGTTTTAGTGTATATGTATTACTAAGTTAAAATATCCTACAGTTACAATATCAGATAATATATCACAGGAAAATGATTGTAGATGATCAGTAATGATAGGAACTTATGATAAACTCCAGCAGTTGACATCTAGGTAGACTGAAAGGTCATTAATTTTTTAACACTATGATAAAGGAAATTTGTGGTCTAAGTCCAAGTATGATATGCTGGAGAAGCTGTTGAAGCCTTATATATATCATTCTCATAGTTGACTGAAGAGTCACTAGAATTTCTATTTAGCAATAGCTCAAAAGTCACTCTGGGTAGTTTAGAAAGTAGCAAGACTCACCCTAATGGCTCAGCTATGGAGTCAAGGAGAAAGTAGTTCCTCCTGGAGGTCAGAAAGAAAAATCTAGCTGAAGGGAAGGCCTATATGAGGCTCACAGAACTAATTACATGAAAATATAAATGGCAGTGTCTAGCAAAGAAGCTGTTTTTACAGAAAAAATATGTCCAAATGTAGTGACTTGTGAAAATTCCTAACACTGTCTAGTGTCAAACAATTCTAAGCTGCAGAAAATGCACTAAAATTAATGGAGAAGACAACTTATTTCTAGCATAAAGATCTTGCTTCATATAGTCTGCTTCTCGTAGGAAAAAAAGAGCTTAGTAGACAGTCTTAGGAAGCAACAAGAACAAAGTTTCAAATATAAATTCTGCAAGTTGCTAGAGCATCTGTTAATAAAGGATATAATAATGACCCAGTTAAGCTGCAACCGTAGAAGGACACTATTCTTGAGACTGTGTTAATAGTGAGTTATATATACCAGTTGATGGCTACTAGTGTTATTAACTATTTGGAAGCGAGTACAATCTTTCTTAAAGCATTTGACAGGATACCAACTCACACTGATTCACTGACTGATGCTATCGGGGTCGGTGAAGACAGAGAAAGTGAAGTATGAATGAATGCAGATTTAGCTGAATACCAGACCCTCCGGTAAGTTAACATGACTTAGTACCACAGTTACACAGAAACCCAAGCTATCAGACTAATACCACAGACATTGCTGTAAGCCACGAGGGGTGTAATAGAATAATAATCTGCCATGGTTAATCCAAAACACATATGAAAATAAATGTATAAATATTACTCAATCTCTAAAGTTGATTAGTCACAAAACCAAAACGAAATCAATCAATAGTTCATTCTGGAAATCCTGGGTACCTGCATAAGTTATGACCCATGAATATATTGTACCACATTTTGGTGTGTAAGTCTACCTAAATTCAAGTGATAATCTAGTGATAAGCTAAGAGAAATTTTGACCTATATATCATCAATGAAAACCCACCTGGTTGGCATAAGTATAATGGATGATCAATGCCAGTTCATCAGTCCGAAGCAAAACATTATACACCCAAAAAACAGTTCTGAAGTCAGAGTCATTATAATGACATCATTTATATCATAATGTTCGGGTTTTACTTTCCAAAAATTGCCTTCAAATCTGTCTGGGACGACAGGCAAAATAAAATAAAACCTTCTCTAGGTTATGATGTTTGCCAGAAACTTTTCCACGTAGTTGGTGGTTTTTGAATAGTGTCTGTTAGATCAGCAAGTTATCTTGCAAGTTAATGTGGTTAAATGGCTCGTTAAGAAGATAAGCCAAATAGCAAACGATTTTCCATAGAAACTGATTTCTAAGTTTCTGAGAAAAAATTGGTAGTGAACTTTCTGGTGGTCTCCAGTGATCACGACCATTTAGGTGACATCATATTTGCTTTGACAGCATTGCCATGACGTCACTTCTGGTTGACCTCCAGATTAGAACCTACCATGGGTGCATGCATCCTGAATGACATCATATCTGTCCAGTCATAATATCACTTCAACAGATTCATGAGACGGAAAAGATAGTCTAATGATGAACACTACAGCTGCAGAAATGATGAATAACAATATGTTTAATGAAGGTTTGAGAGTACACACATTCTATCGTCAGCAGTTTTTACAGTAAATAGAACACTATGATTACATATGATAACCTGAATGCTGAATAGCAATTTATGTACTATTCGATGACGAGGAACCCACTTTGAGACTAATAATGGTTGGAGACGGCTTGAATGGGTAATGAAGA
>NW_013669160.1:95533-110556 GCF_000517525.1 Limulus polyphemus
GCCACTGGGGGGGCTGTTCGAAAAGTGTGATATATGTTTCTTATGCTTAACGTTACTGGTAATTACTCCTAAAAGCAGTTAATACTTAGCTAGGAAACTTACATTTTTCATTTAAGTGGGGCTATAAAATATAATAATTATTCCTCGAGACAGAGGATTGACAGTGATTACAAAACGCGTTTATGTAAACTCGAAATTCATTTTATAAAGTTTTATATCAGATTTAGATAACCTGGATATGATGCATAAAAAAGTTGATGTGATTGGACAGTTAGCCTAGTAAAGTATATTTATTGATGAATAAATTACCAGCGTTTCGCCATTTTTGCTTCGTCCCTTTTTTGGCTTAATCCTGGTAGCGCCAGTTTAACTCTAAAAGAGCTTAGGGGTGAGGAGGAATTTTTGAATCCAGTAATGTAGACTTAAACAGGCATAAACAGGGGACGCTTTCATTTCAATATTTATGGTTGGTCCCTTTTGTATATATGTATTCAAAACCTGTCCGAGTCTGTAGCCATAGAAATTTATATGGTTTTAGCATTACTCTCTATGCACTTATACCAAAACCAGTAGCGTAATCAAGTACGAAATTTTGGATGGGCCTGGATTTACGACGGACGGGCAGGAGAAGCTACGATACCTAGTAACCTTGATTTTTAAATTCGATGACAAGGAACCCACTTCGAGACTCTCCAACCATTATTATTTTTCTTCATTACCCATTCAAGCCGCTTTAATATAAGTTTAACATAACAGCAAATGTACAACGTTTCGACAAGGTTTTGTCATCATCAGGTACTGATATATTTGTTCAAATAGCACTTGTGGAACTAAGAACTAAATATCTTATCAAGATGAAGGATTATAGTATATATTAGACATTCAGGCACAAACCTTAAATATGGCGATAATAACCGTTACATTATTAAGAAGACGGGTAATGTTATATATATTGTATGCTCATTACAAACACTTAAATATAGCGATGATATCCGTTACATTATTAAGTAGAAGGGTAATGTTATATATATTGTATGCTCATTACAAACACTTAAATATGGAGATGATAACCACTGTGTCATCAAGAAGAAATGTAATGTTATATATTGTAAACTCACTATAAGCACTTAACATGGAGATGAGAGCTATCAAGGTAATGTAGTATATTGTACACTTGCTACAAACACTTCAACATAGAGATAATAACCATCACGTTATCAAGGAGGACAATGTCTCGTATTGTACACTTACCACAAATACTTCTATATGGAGATAATAAACATCGTGCTATCAAGATGGCTGAGGCCCGGTATGGCTTGGTAGTTTAAGGTACACGACTCGTAATCTGCAGGTTTCAGGCTCGAATCCCTTTCAGCGAAAATGCTCGCCCTTTCAGCCGTGGCGGCTTTATAGGTAATGGTCAATTCTACTTTTCGTTGGTAAAGGAGTAGTGGGTGATGTTAACTAGTCTATCACTGCTAAATTAGGGACGGCTAGGGCATATAGCCTTCGAGTAGCTTTACGCGAAATTCAAAACAAAACAAACCAATGAAGAAGGCAAATTACACAGGTCTGCGTTGGTTCTATTGTCTTGAAATGTTTTACATGATTTACAGTAATTCCTCCACTATTCGTTGGTAAAAGAGTAGCCCAAGAGTTGACGGTGGGTGGTGATGACTAGCTGCCTTCCCTCTAGTCTTACACTGCTAAATTAGGGACGGCTAGCGCAGATAGCCCTCGTGTAGCTTTACGCGAAATTCAAAACAAAACAAACCAATGAAGAAGGCAAATTACACAGGTCTGCGTTGGTTCTATTGTCTTGAAATGTTTTACATGATTTACAGTAATTCCCTGTACGCTGAATCCGAAAATGATATCCATATTTCTTCATCACGCACAGATTTTTCACAAAACGTCATATGTACTTTTACATAAGTGAATTATTTTCATTGAAATCGGGCCCCACTTTGTTATGCTTAAAATGTTGACAACCACTGGCTATAGATTTACCTAGACTAATCGCTACGTGAGAGTCTTATCGATCGTTCTGGAATCTAAACATAACAAACATAATAATAACAAAATAAATGTTCATTGTGGTAAACGAAATAATAATTTGACCTAAGTAAGAGTTTTTTATCTTCCCGATTTGTAAAAAAATCCTTACGCGATAGAAAAAAAAGAATATATTTTTTTTTCGAAATCTGCGTCGCTAAATTATGAAAAATCCGTTATTAAAACCAAAACAACATTTATGAAGTTTAAATTCGCAGGCCTGTATTATTATATAATGTAAAGTCACTACAGCCACATAAATTTGGAGATGAGAGCCATCAAACGCAATGCCACATATTCTACAGTTGCTATAAGCACTTCCCCATAGGGATCATAACTATTGCATCATCAAGAAGAAGGTTAATAAGGAGGTGAAAACCATCATGCTAGCAAGAAAAAGAGTAATACTATACATTATACACTCAGGCACAAACAGTTGAACATGGGGATGATAATGATCACGTTATCCAGAAGCAAAGTAATATCATATGTTGTACACTCTAGAATACCAACAGAAAGGAGAATAGAAATGTTAGGAAAACACACAACAAACTTGGCTCACGTTTTCCTATTGGAGTACGAGAAACAAATATTCCAGGACAGAGACCTGGCTGTGAAAGAGATGTGTTAAGGATCTTGAAATTTAGATCAGTTTGGATCTTAGTCTCCAAATGTTTTGTCCACTCAGATACTGCTCCTCTTCTTGCTTGTAGAGGGTTCAAGCTTAAATCCTATCTCATAGCTTGAGCCTGACAATGACAACTGAGAATAGAAAGTTGCAGAAGTATGTGACATCGAATGATGGTCTTCAGTGCAATTGTTGTAAGATCTAATTTGAAAAGTTGTTGTGGTTCAGCTGAGATAATTTGGAAGTTGGTGGAGTAGAAATTATAATTAAACAAAACTATAATTTTAACATCTGTATCAAAAAGTTGCTTTTAGAACAGACAGTAATTGTAATCAGTCTGTAACGACTTTGAAATGTCACATTTAGCTGAATTTCTGATCATAACTTTAATCTTGATATTTTGCCATATACTATCAAGTCTTTAACACTTCTGGCTATATTTTTCACTCACTGTGATTTCATACTTCTGCTTGCTTGACCACTCATACTTCATCTCACTGCCATGGAAGGAGAAAATTATTTGAATGGTTTTGCTTTACTTTCAAAGACTGAAGAGACTTGACCAATTTTCCAAAGATACCCACAAGACTCCAGAAATTAATCTTTGGTATTGTGGGAACAGCCAGTAAACGAAAACAAATGTTGGGCCAATATACACGTTCTGAAAAAAAGCATGATAGGATTAACTCTGAAATCTCCAAAGGCTGACCAACTCATATCTACCACCATTGTCCCTACAGACTGTTGAGAGATTTAATAGCTGTAGCCGAAAAATCAGTGACTCCAGACACATTCTTATAACTTAACTTGTCAATGGTAATGACACCAGGGACTGCAACAGCTCCAGTCAAGTCTGAATCAACATAAACCACAGGACACCATCAAAATTCCATAAAGTGATATGTCACCCAACATCAATAACAACAGATGTGCTTATACCTCCAATAACACCACTATATCCCAAACGCAAAGAAAACCTTTCTGTAGCTGAAATCCAGCCAGAGATATTCCAACTACTAGGAATCTCTGACTCCGCTAGTTCAGATAGTCATAACATCATCCATGCAACCTCCATCAAAAAGCACATCAACCTCAGCAGATGCTAGAATCAGAGCATTCACACTGATGGTTACAGGGCATACATGTACTCATATGTATATTTCTGTAGTAAATATATACTTTGCACCTGTAAATGTCTTGGTCTAACAAGCTTTCGTAAGGTTTCACACTTGACTAGCATTCAGCTGTGCTATTCATTGTTATAATTTTAATGAAAACAGCTAAGAGAGGTGTCTGTGACCTGTCTGAATTAATTCCACCACTGTCTAGTTGTTATGTGAATAGAGTGTGGGTACACTGGGGAAGAAAGTAGGCTTAAACAGTAAGCACTGGTTCTTACTCAAATAACCAAAAAAGGCTATACACTGTACAAGTACCATCCTCTAACTTTTGATCATTGGAATGCATTAGAACAAACATTTCACTTCCACTAGGCTTCTTTTAGATACAAGTATTTTAAAGCAACACCATGTCAGAGTTACTTTATGGCTCAGGTCTTACACTACTATGCATCTCATATTGAAATAAAAGTGTGAACAAACTACTCAGTAACATCCATACTTACAAAATATTTTAATCTGAATGATTGAAAATACGAAATCATAACTGAATAAATACTGGGTATAATTGTTTGAATTTCGCGCAAAGCTACACGAGGGCTATCTGCGCTTGCCGTCCCTAATTTAGCAGTGTAAGACTAGAGGAAATGCAGCTAGTCATCGCCACCCACCGCCAACTCTTGGGCTACTCTTTTACCAACGAATAGTCGGATTGACCGTCACATTATAACGCCCCCACGGCTGAAAGGGGTTTCGAAACCGCGACCATCAGGTTGCGAGTCGAGCGCCCTAACCACCTGGCCATGCCGCGTCACTGGGTATAAAGTTTATATTTGGTATGCAACATAAATTATTGTTTGTGGATTTCACTTTCGACAGATACCTGTATCTGCTCATGAATATTTGATTTGATCCAGTCAAATATATCTTTCACCCCTATTATTGAAAACATCTAGTAAAATCATGTTTTCCTCACATACAGAGTGAGCTCATTTGCTACTTTTATATCTTCAACAAAAATCTACAAATCGATAAATATTTAAGGGTCAAAATTTCAACTATTCTCTCACCAGTTTTAATGGAAATATTAGGTCATCCATTCCTTCTAATAATTCTTCATAGGTCAGTAATCACAGTTTACTTTATAGCTTAGCATTCAGATCAAATAATTCATTTTCATTCATATGTTGCTTGACAATGTGTTCACCGTGTTATTGGCTCACTTGTATCATATAACGTTCATGAATGACATTATATTAGCAACGGATTTATTCGATGGGAAGTTTAATGATGAACAACAGAACGACGGCAGCAACAACGAATATTTGACTCGTGTGTGTACAGTAACATTCATTTAATTCTTGAACGTTTCGGAATACACATATTCTATCTTCAGCAAGCTATATTGAACAGGGTAAATTATTAGGTACAATATTTACAAATTTGAACATTTTATAAAAAGTAATTAAAATACAGAATATAAGGGTGAAATAAATTAAAAGACAACCAAATAAACAAAGAATAAAATAATGCAACAATTGTAACAATATTATACAAGTTATTCAGAACAGAATTAATTGTAGTGAAGTTGTGTTGTTATTCAAAGTTGGGAGTTCATGTATAATAGATAAACTTTCTTTAATTAAAAGTTCAATATTGGATGATCCAGATGAGATGACTTTGAAATTCGTAATCAAGACGGAGTGGTTAGTGTTTTCACTACGTGTGTGGATTGTGGAGTCTGGTGGATTTAATAGTTTTTTTACCAGTTCTGCTTGACGCTCCCATATGTTTGCAGGTTCGCAGGTGTAATTGGTGTATAGTTTTCCCAATGTAAGTGGCAGTACAGCCACCATATGTATATTTATATACGATCCTGGAACGCATAGGAGTAGTTAATAGGTCTATAGATCGGAATAGATTTTGTATTTTGAAAGGTGATATAAATATTTGTAGTTGAACTTCTGGATAAAGCGTTTTAATTATTCGTAAAAAATGTGACTTCTCTACTAAACTTTGCTTACTTAAAAAAAAGGAACGATCAGTTTTAATGGGTATTTATCAACAGTGTATGGTTTCTTTGGGGGTTCAAATTTGTGAGAAAGGAACTTGCGTGTTAGGGTTTGAATAAAATGCATGGGATAGCTGTTGTTTATTGAAATGTTCTGTAAGGTGGTTATTTCGGTATGAAGAGAGAGAGGTAGTTAGAACAGATGTTATATGCTCTATTGAGAAGACTGAGTATAAGGTTACGTTTAAAGGAATTTGGAATAAAACTGTCAAATCGAGTATGTAAGTCTGTATGTGTTTTTTTTTTTTACGATAAACAGATATTGTGAAATGGTTATTTACTCTGCTGATTTGGATATCAAAAAAATATAATTTACCGTTTTCAGTTTCACAAGTGAAATTAATGTTAGGGTGTTCTGAATTTAAATAATCTAAAATTGCTTCACTACAGTTAAGTCTGTTCTGAATATTTGTATAATATTGTTGCATTATCCTATTCTTTGTTTATTTGGTTGCCTTTTAATTTACTTTATCTTTTTATTCTGTAGTTTAATTACTTTTTATAAAATGTTTAAATTTATAAATCTTTGTACCTATCATTTTACTTTGCTCAATATGGCTTGCTGAAGATGGAATATATATATTCCGAAACGTTCAAAAATTAAATGATTGTTACTGCACACACGCACGTGTCAAGTGTTCGTTGTTGCTGCCGAAGTTCTATTGTTGACTTTATATTACGTACTTATACACGAGCAACATAACACGCACACACGCGCATACACATTCAAATATATCTATACATATATTGTCATATAAATTTATCTTAAGGTTAGATATTGTTTTATATACCAGTATCATTAGAAAGAATGCCTCTGACTTGTATGTCATTCCTATTGCTACTAAATCGGGGTCACAAATGCTACCCGTATCTCGATAGTTGTTGTACCGCAGCGTGCTGCCATCTACCAACTAATTAACTCAACTTACTCTATTGATTTTATGAAATAAAACCAGTAGCAGAATTCAGCCGAATTTAAAATTTTTATTTAATACTTTTTCTGTGTGCTACAGTATATACCAAACACACACTCATAACAATACAGGATATACACAATAAAACGCGTTTACTGTCCTATACACCCATAAACAGTAACAGCCGAACTATTACGATATTGATAATGGTTGGAGACGGCTTGAATGGGTAATGAAGAAAAACTTTAATATAAGTTTAACATAACAGCAAATGTACAACGTTTCAACAAGGTTTGTCATCATCGGTACGATATTGAATTGCCATCGATAGGTCGATCCAGTCCCCACAGCTGGTATTACAAAAAAATATATATATAGGTTTGTTTGTTTTGGAATTTCGCGCAAAGCTACACGAGGGCTATCTGCGCTAGCCGTCCCTAATTTAGCAGTGTAAGACTAGAGGGAAGGCATCTAGTCATCACCACTCACCGCCAACTCTTGGGATACTCTTTTACCAACGAATAGTGGGATTGACCGTCACATTATAACGCCCCCACGGCTGAAAGGGCGAGCATGTTTGGTGGGATGCGGATTCGAACCCGCGACCCTCAGATTGTGAGTCGAGCGCCTTATCCACCTGGCCATGCCGGGCATATATATATAGGCAAAATCTAGTTAAAAAACAACTTTTCCACTTAGATTCACAAGAAATCGAGTCACATTCTGTACTGAGAAAGAACACAAGTACCTCACTGCATCCTTGGACTTTATATGTATGTGTGCAGCATATGTAAAAGTATATAGTACACAATACCCGCATGTTAGCTAAACTAACGTAAAAATAAACCACACTTTTGGAACAAAGTATTATCATAAAGACAAGGAAACTAACTTCGATGCTTTCAGGTGTCCTTTTCAGTTCTGCATACTCTTCTGAGAAGAAATTTGCGCACAAAAATTAGATGATATCAAACTGTAAAATCCTCTTGAGGAGTGGCTAAGATACAGTTGTGCGTGAATTGTCCTTCATAGGTGTTAAAGTTCAACACACTTTTAATAACTGACCTTTATCTAATGAATCTAATGCACACCACAATTTCACTCCAATGAACATACTGTTTTGTTGAAAACTATGATTGATTTAATCCTGCATAAGAAGGTTCTATGGGAAAGGGTAACCTTGGCTCTTAATTAATTAAAAAATATGGTAAAAAATTTTACAGTAGGCAAGTTGCGGTTTTAATCATTAAAATGTTTGGACCCACAGTAACAGGTCATCATCAGGTAATAGTTACATTCAAAAAGACAGTTACATTCCAGAGAACGTTATAGACTCGTGAGCATGAGGATAGGTTTGTAGGTCGCGCCAAATTAGCTCTTTTTAGTAAAATGAAATGGATAAAATATTAATATAGATTAAAGTGTGGTTCCTAGGTATTTATTTAGTGTTGGTTTGATGATATTATCAGTTGTGGTTCAGCTACTTTTCTTCTGTTATTATGTGGTTCTCTTCGGATGATTGCGACATTGTTTTAAGTAATAGTATGTTTTGTTTCTTTGAGATGTTCAAAAATATGTGAGGATACTTTAAGATGCTTCTTAAGTTTGAGGATCATTTCTCTTGTGGTTTTTTCGATACAAAAGTGTTTGCATGAGTTGCATTTTCTAGATGAATCCGTTGTTTTTATTTCAAGTAGAGTAATTCTTAGTAATAAAGTTCTTGATTTTAATACTTGGCTTTTGTATGATTGTGGTATTTATGTCGATGTTATGTTTCATCACGAGTCGTTTCCATAATCCAGTTAGGTTTTTGCTGATGTGTTCGACCTAAGTAATTGTAATGGGGATAAAGTTAAAGTTATTTTCATCTTTAAGATTTGTATTTTTTGTTTGTTTGACGTTTTTGTTTTTTAGGTTTGTCGATTATTGTTTAAAAATTAATTGTTGTTTTGTTGAATAAATATTTCACAAATTCTTTGTAGCTTATCTGCTAAATTGTTTGCAAAGCATATATTTAAATACTATTTGCATAATATACTTCAAGGTTCTTAGTTTTGTCATATGGTGTGAATTGCTGATATATTGCTGTGAATTTTAGTTTCAAATTCTAATTTATTTCTTATAATGTAGACGTTTAGAAAGTTTATAGAGAAATTTTCTTCGTTTTCAATTGTAAAATGAACGTTAGGATGTTTGTCTGTGTCGTGGTTTCAGAATCTTTCTTTTTCTTTATTGGATTGGTAATAGAAAAAAAATCGTCTACATATCTGAATCAATATAAAGCTTTGGAGTTATTTTTGTGATTTTGTTGTTTAGGCTTTGAACGGCTTGACTGAACTCGTTTCATGATTTGATATATTGAAGTCAACGTTCTGTTTTAATGACTTTGTTATGATTCTTTATAAGTTGAATGTGCTTCTTGCTGACTTGTAGAATGTTTAAAGGTATTTCGACTCATAACACTATTATGTAGTGTTGGAATTAATAACTGATTTGATATATCGTAGCCTGTGTTTGTGGAAATTTGTTTCTTTTGATCATATTTAATCGTCGAAACAAAAGATTAATTTCCGTCATCTACACAACAAGCTTCTAAAACTGTTGCTATTTCTGATTGATCCTCGTACAGTCCAGGATATTCAGACCAGTTTTTAAGTTGTTTATTTAGCAGTTTTTCTGAAGATGGCACGTTGGTTGGGCGTGAAGTATTGGTCTTTGTTGGTGTCTGTACATTCTGAAAGGCAACCAACACTGGCTGTATATGATTTGAGTATTGTCGAGGCTCATAAAATGTTTTAGTTGTGTAAATCAAGTTCTATTCAATGGGGTGCGAGGATTGAAAACTCATATTTCTACTATCATAAACAACGTACATTTTTCCTTCACTAGATGTCTGAACTGCAGAATATATTTCCTTCAGAGGTATAAATGACTCGTGTACTGTTCTTGGGAGGTAGCACAATTAGTATGACCAGGCTGTTTCATCCTTATTCATAGGAGTATATGACATGTAAATACATTCTGATTCTTCTCCTCTGATATTGAAGCTTACGGTGTTTGTATATGAACTAGGATAATTTCTATTTTGATTTTGATACACTTTATAAGAGCATTCAAACATGTTGAACAGTGTTCTTCGGCCTTTTTCATTCTGTTGACAATCAAATCTTTGAAATAATGTTGCAATTCGATTTTGCTACTTGCTTAAGAAGAGTCTAAAAATATACTACTGTTTTCTGAGTTACTTTTACCACATATTAACGGTAAAAATCTTGTTGGCTTTCTGGAGTACCCGAAATGTAAATTAAACTATGTTTGTTTAAGAAAGTTACAAAATAATTATTTTCTTGTTCTGGATTTTAAATACCTAAGCTCGTGAAGCATTAAATTTAATTGGCCTAATAATAGCGATAAAACAAATACTGGTTAACACTTCCTTCTACATTCCTATAATAATCAATTACTGGTTGATAAGCACATAAATATAGCATTTTAAATCTATTTTTGTCTGCACTCGTCAGTACTCATGAGATCTTTTGTTAAAAACCAAAAATCATTGGGTGGTTTGTATGTGTTAGTTGACAAAAGTGCGTTTGATATGTGATGTTATATTTATATGCAACCAAAAACATTTAAATACAATGGAACTAATAATCCTCTTAATAGTGGTAAAATTGCAATTGCAAACGTTTTTTATTTATTCTACATTCTGTAATGAATATATTATAAGCAGCCTCAGTTAATTTTATCCATTGTTATAAAAAAAAAGGCTGGTAGGGGACACAGGAAAAAATGACAATGAGAAGGCAGATATTACTTTTTTCATGACAAGGTAGGTTATGTTTAGCTAAAGAATGAACAACAAAGTTCAAACTTGTTTCCCGTTGGAGATTTGTGATAATATATTGTAGTTAATGAAAGGATAGTAGGCAAGTTATTGAACGTTTTTATTGCTTAATTTTTGATTGAATAATAACCGCATTTGGTAAATTAATGACATCAATATGAACATAAAAAACTTGGCACAGTACAGTGAAAGTGAATGCCTAATGCAGTATTCTATTGCCAGTAACCTTAATGACACTACGTGCCATGATATTTAGTGTTTGTGGTGCAAAAACATATGTTTTAATACAGGGTGTCTCAACCTTTTGTATTTCATAGCCCACTTAGTTATTTGATACAGTAGTAAAGGCCCACATATTCAGTTGATGACTCATTAGCTTAGGACAGTCACAATTGTACTAGCTAACAATGGCCCATCATCACATGCCTTACAGCCCATCAGTTGAGAATCACTGGTTCAATGGATAACCTACTAGCCCGTGAGAAGCCATCAGATAAAACATTTAAGAAGCTTTAGGATTCAATTCATGACCATTATCACCGAAAACTTACCCCATTCATTCAACCATTTAAATTCAACTCTAACTTTAGAATCCAGGTTAGCCAATTCCTGCTTTTGTGGTTGAATTGAAACACAATGCTGAATATTGTGAACTTTGTGGAACATTAATGAAGAATGCTTTTTTGATAGGCGAGTATATGAGGTATAGAGGATGATAAAATCTAGTGTAGGTCTTTTTAAGAACCTATCTTGAATTTTTTAAAAAAAGCTATGGAAATCGTTTTCACTATGCAGGTGCTCTTTGTTCAATAAAAAAAAAAATCATCCTGTTACGTATCTGTTCGTTTGTTAATTTCCGGTATAAATTCTCCCCGAGGAACTTCAGCGACACAAGTCCTTTCTTTCAATAAAACTAGTTTATTTTTTTTCTCAATACAACTTTGTAATACACAGAATTTCCACAGTCACTTTAACTTAAACACACGCTATAATTCATAATAATTTACACACTTTACTTATGGCTTGACTCAATTATCTCCGTTATCAATTTATCTGCCGGCTTATATACTAAACTAGAGGGCGTCTAGCAAACGCTGGGACGTTCATGAGGTTCCCCGATCCTTCTAGAATCTCATCACGTGTTACCAGCGTCACGTGACTTCCAGCTGTCGTAACAACCCTAAAAGTAATTGAACTATTATTACTATCCCAATAGAGGAGAAATTTTAAGAGTTTATAACAAAAGGACAAATAAACTAGAAAAAAAACAACAACAACAGGAAAATCTGATGTTCATAAAACAAGCATAGTGTGTGTGATACAAATGTAAGTGAAAACAATGTATGTGGCATGTTTAGCATTAACTCAAAAACTTACGACTACTATTTCCAGAGTTTTCATTGATAGCAGAAATTTTCAAAGTCAAGACTGATACAGAAGCATCAGTCTGAATACTAAGCTCTAGGACTTACAACAATAGAATTTTCCCTGCGATACAATTGTCTAATGCTGTGCTGCATAGTTACAGGGAAACAGATCAATATTCCCGGATGTACAATACGACAATTAGCAAACAAAAGTACTTCTCGTAGTTGTTGAGAATAATAATAATGAAGATGAAGACGGTTAATAAAACATCAACCGTCTTCATCTTCATTATCAAACTTTGGTTTCCCCATCATGAACCCATTGCTCGTGTTGATAAGAATGTTCCATCATTGTGCAACTTTTAAAATTGAAGTGGAAAGATATTTTTCATGTCAGCACACCAGTATCTCATATTCCTATAGCAGAACGAAACAAAGATGTGTTTGAAGGAGGATTTTAGATGGTGAGGAACGTGACTGGAAAGACATGTGTTGATGTAGATGTAATCCACGAAGGCTAAAGTGGAAATGGAACTTGATGGTTACGTGAGGAAGGCATCATCAAACATATTTAGTTTTCTGATAGTAGCAGTATTGAAGGTGAAGGCAAGGTTAGGATCAGCTGGGAATACAAAGTGACAATCAAAGAGGTAGTGAAACTTGACAGATAGCATTTTCCTCGAATTGAAGATTTATATTCTAGATTGATGAGAGAAAAGACATTCATCTTCATCATTCTAACCTTCAGTTACTATTAGATAAGAAATCTTTAGAGACCTCAACCATCAACTCTCACCATAGTCTGTTTCCTTATAATAGACTTCCATTTGGGATTTCATCGTTGTCTGCAATTTTCCAAAGCCTATAGCGGACTTGCAAATTAATATGACTGTGAAATATCACAGTGTTTCGCCACTTGTAAATACCTTATCTGGCGAAGTCACATTTGGTCACCATTTTGAAGAGCGTGTATGTACACGTAGACTGTAAATAAATTATTACAGATCGTCATGGTTATGATTTTAGCTATTTAACTTTAAACAAGTGCTTTTATAATCAATAAACGCGAAGATGAATCTATAATCTCTGTAACTGAAGGTTTCTCGTGTAGGTCTATTCGTTTTAAACGCTTCATTGTTTACTTCATAACATATTTAAATAATATTACATTAATGTCGTGATGTATGATCTATCACATGTTCGTGGACACTGTACAGCTGACATAAGTGGGCCTATGATATTTAGTTTAGATATATAATATTTCCAATAGACCAGACATTAAACAACTATTTTTACTCAATAGGAAATTATCACGGTCATTGCCATCACTTCATTGATAATGAGCCATGGCTATAAATTTATTAGTTAAGGAATGCAATCCTCGTCACTACTTTTGGGTTACATCTAAATGTAAAGAACATGGAATATTTGAACTAAGTTTAAAAATATACTATAAGCAAGAAAAATTAGGTCAAATTAAATAAAGAATTTAATTTAATTAGCACAACAGGAAAAACAAGAGAGAAACCTCAATAGCTGCGGCACCTGAAATTCTTTTAGTCAGGATTAGAGTAAATTAATGTATGAGACCTTTTTTATCCCCTTTTTATTAGCTATATTTTTATGCACCAGAAATATCAAGCATGGAGCGCGCGTATATCTGATTAGATTTGATTACTCATCAGGATCTCTACCAGCCTACCCTCAAATTGAAATCTTTTAGGCACTATTAGAGTAAATTAATCTATGAGATTTCGGGCGTGGTCGAATATATGAATCAAAAGGGTTTGACCTCCCGAGTCCAAAACTGCAATGAGATCTCAAATCGGTCAAGAGATGACAGAGCTATGAGCTAAAAGTTTGTATTTGAAAAACTCGTATCATTCCAAAAAACAAAAATAATAAATACAACAACAACAATAACAACAACAAAAAAAAAACAGATTGGTAGATAGGCAAGTGTATTTTATAATGTTTTATTATACAAAGTAGGTAAGTAGGAATACATTTGCGGTTCGAGTTGGGTCTGTGGTGAAGATTTAGATTTTAGAGCTAGCAAGCCGGGTTCGAATCCGTGGGATACCTCTAAATATTCCTCGCACTTTAAGCAGTGAATTTGTTATAACAATGACAATCAATCTCTTAACGTGGATGGTGGGTGGTAGGATGCTGCTGACTGGCTGCTTTCCTTTTGATCAGTAATTCAAAATTAGGACGACGACAGAGAGCTGTAGTAGCTTTGTTATTCATAAAAATACGAATAGGAAATATGTTAGTTTATTTAAAACAAGATAGAAATAAAATTCAGGAAATCTCAGTTACAGAATTGTTGTAAGAAGCCAAAAACTTTATGATCTATCATCCAAAATTAGGATAGGCTAGATTATCTGAATACAATTGTATATTTTTTCGATCTTATTAAAACTTGCATACAGATCTTACTATAGATTTAAAAACACAAGTTGTTCCTATCTTACAATAATTGTTATAGTCTTTTTCAAGTTGGAGAAGAATGATTATAATTATTTTTGTTGTAATAGGACATTATTATTAGTCCTATTATATATAATTTTTAACACCGTATTCTACATCTAGTCCCTTAGGGATTTTCAAGAATTAGAAGAGTGTGTAATAACAGTATTTTAACCACAATGTGTTGCCATATCTGATGCTTAGGACACGTTTAGCTCAATCCAGAGCTCATCAGATTGGCTTGGACACAACGAACACAATAATGGTCGATATAGTATTTATATAAAACATTTGATACAACAATAACTGTAATAGTCTGAACGCTTTTTCAAGTTGGCGAAGCATGATTATAATTAATTTACTTGTCATCAGACATTATTATAAGTCCTATTATTTTTTCAACGCTTCGTTCTATATCTAATATATGTTGTTACATATTACAATTTCGAATGGTCTGAAACCGAGCTAAATTATAGTATAAATTCAGTAGTTTAATTGTACTTTGGATTTAGCAGTTATGTAAAAGCCGATATATAGTCAGTTTATATTTG
>NW_013669160.1:110790-116135 GCF_000517525.1 Limulus polyphemus
ATTATGAGTTGACGTAGGTACAATTTACTTAACAGAGAGCGAGCTTGCTTTATCCTTCGTTATTTACTAACCACACACGCCGAGTTTTCCACCGTGACGTTATGTAATATTTTCGTAAAAGTACTAATGAGAATCCACTGAAGTTAAATGATCTATATTGTTCGAACTTTGTAAATGCTTCTGGTCAAATATCTGAAGTTTTCCGATTGACAAGCGTTATAGCAATCACAGCTATAGCTTCAGAAGTTTATAGCACACTGACTATAGCAAACTGATAATATATACTCTTTTTTGGCGCGTCGCGTTGGTTATATTTATAGGCGTGTGGAGGCTTTCTAGAAAATTCAGATTACGTAACAATACTGACGCTAACACAAGCGTTTACGTACACACATGTATTGTTGATTCTTACTCTCGAGAATCTTCTACAACTTTGGAGAATAGGCGGGAGTTTCGCAATACATATTTAACACTATAAGCTATGTATGTTTCTAAATATAAATTTAATCTAAACAAACGTCGATAGTAAAATAAGTATATAATAATAAATCCGTCACAGATTTAATATATATATATAATCACATATAATACTAGTACTTTTTTCAGAGTTCTTTAATTAGCTTAAATGATGTCAAACTAAGTCTACAATGGTTCAAACTATCATATTATGAAATAATTATTTCTTCTGTTTTGATAAAGTAATTAAAGGACCTTGAAATGAGTGCTTATGTTATTATTAATTGTTTCTACCATATAAAGAAAGTTACGTAAGTGACTGTCGCAATAAGAATAGATATGAGTAATATTATATATATATTTTTTGCAAAATTATTTCCTAATACTAATACGAATAATACAAAATTAATATAGTGTATACTTAACTTTAATCTAATTGTACGATGTATCATTAAAAATATATTTAATAGCATAACGTTACACAACTTTGAAAATTTAATTGACATACACGTAGCAGTCCTTTCTAGATTGATTTCATAATGAATACTCTTAATAAGCAAATCTAGAGGGTTGGTAATCAAGTTAGAGGTAGAGTAACACTCCTGTGGCACTATATAAGGACAGAACGTTCAGCCAAAATTTAGGATAGTGTTATAGTTTTTGCAACTCTTGGAATGCCACTATTCTTATGTTTCTGAACAGATCTAAACATTTTTACATCACATTAAAAATAACAGCTTCCTATCTGTTTTACATTAAAAGAAATAAGCAGTGAAAAAGTGATAACATTGTTTTTTTTCTCCTTGTTAAAGAGAAGAAACCGTATAGTTAACAACGGAGGACCGGCCCGAAACAAAATTCCACTGGTGTATCTTAATTTCAATGATGGTTCGTCAATTTTACCAAACATATTACTATTTTTAATGCACATTGTTTATAATTTTATTGGTGAATTGTTGTCCTCAGCAGTAGGTTGAAACTGATGACCTAAGGGCCTAGGGACACATCAAAATTCCGATATGAGGGAATGGGTTAGTGGTCTAATATGCTGATTTTGTGCTAATAAGATGTGATATGTTTTTAATCGATTTACTATAGCGAAATGTATTATTTATTTTATAGATTAAAAACTCATTCAAAGAGTGATAAAAATATTGCTGTTGTTATCGTTCGTCTTCTCTCGTTTTTCTAATAAAACATCGGATAACTTTGTATGAAAAGCATTTAACATGTTAAAACATAAAAACGAATGATTTCAGTTTGTCTACTAAAACTCATAAATGTACAAAACATGAATAGATACATAAAATCCTGTTTCATGAAACGTAAACTTTTAAAACTTCCTAACACTTGTAAAGAAATAAACGTAAGTGATATTGCTTGTTAAAACAAAATTATTGATACCTGATGAAAACATTTCACATGTTCTAAAACAGCCAAGTTAGAATAAAGAAGTTATCCATATAAAGGTGTGATATGAAACAAAAGACCCAAGTTTTCCTAAATTTTTCTTTTTCCAAAATTACCCACTTTTAACACCTGCCACACGAGCCAGGCCAGCATCTTTTAGTACTAAGGATAGCTAAGAGGGGGTGTCATTCCAGAAAGTGGTTATTTAGGGTTATTTCGACAGATCGCTATGAATGGAATTGGCACAACTTCTAAAGCGAAAAAAAAACAAGTTGTCTAAATAATAATGAAAATATGACATGATGAAATCTATATGGATGATGCTATGATGGCACCATACTGGGCGTTATGTCATCCTTCTTATATTTACTCTTCATTACAGAAATTACATTTGTAATTCGAAAATCGCTATAGAAATCATCTTGTCATGTATCGAGCATCTGATTGAACTTTTGGGCCTTATTATATCATTAGTTTCACAAAATATTGAAATCAATGATTTCTTATAGATGACTCCAATACCCCTTCATGAAGATAACGATACTACTGTGCCCGTTTTTTTTATGTTTCGCTATCAATACAGTAATCAACTGACAAATCTCCGATTCAGCTGTATGTCAAATCAATTGGGATATCTTCGAGTAAGTTATTCCCTCATCCGACCTGGACCCACGGTTTAGCTTAATAGCCATACTTAAACCATTGCATTCACAACCACATCTAGAACATTTCAAGCATCTTTCACTGCTATATCGATTTACTTTTCATTTACAAGTTAACTTCTCCATGTTGGCTCTCATGGTCACGGGTCTGGTCCACCGACCTAGACTTCGAAAACAGTACCGAACGTTTTCTATTTGTCTAATCAAAACAACCCAAACATTTCAGGAATGACTTATTGTTTTTGGATCTACATCAAGATGCCAGGCTAGTTCGTTTGACAGATATTGAATGGTATTTTGACACGGTTTGTCATTTTATACAACTTGTCTCTTTTTATATCATATATTCTATTTATTCTAATTTGGCAGTTTTGGTACATGTAAAATACTTTCATCAGATATAATCATATGTTAAGCAATTTTATGAAAACAGATAATATTGAAATCCAGTCTCAATGCAGAATGTAAATTTACTGGCTTATGTGGCTTTCCAGTAAGACAAGTATAAAATCATCTCGATTGAACGCTTTGCTTTTTGTTTCTCGTTGTTGTTGGTAAGCACAAAGCTACACAATAAGCTATCTGTGTTGTGCCCACCACTAGTATCAAAACCTTGTTTTTAGCGTTATAAGAGTTTTTAGCGTTACAGAGTAAAGATTATAACTCCACAATGACACCACAAACAACAACCAAAGAAAGCAACAGAACTGGTTAAGCATTCATCATTTCGCGAAGCAACAACATTCTGTGTAAGGCTGGTTCAGCATTCATTCTTCCCACAAACAGCACAAAGATGGCGCTGTAAGCCATAAAGTAATCTCTCCTCTGGATTGCTGAAAGTAACGAGCCTCAAACAAATAGTGTCATCAACACAATATTTACAACTGACTCACAAGCGGTCACCCGATAGATGGCGAAAAGCAAATCAACTGCATAGTAAAACTATTCCATGGATGCATGTACAAGGTCATTCAAGGGTAAAGCTAACCAAGGAAGTTTACAAGCTCTCAGGATAAACTCATTTATAAAATAGAGTACAATTCTACTGGCAGAATATCGACCTCTTTTGAACTAATAAGGTGAAAGTGGTAACCATGGAAGGTTTTCATCGACATTCAGAGAGACTGAGATTGCTGGAAAACAAAGTACCAAATGGTTTAGCTAGGAAAAGCAAAAGATGGCGAATCAGTAGGACTGTGCAGCCAGAAGTTCACTATAGCATCTATAACGAAACTCTATTCTATGTGTTATGAGAAGTCAGCATCTTTAATTGGAAAGTTGAATCCAACTACAACATTCACGTTAATTAAGCTATGAAACATTCCTAAAATAATATGTTTGTCTCTAATTAAGCACAAAGCTACACAATGGGCTATTTCTGCTCTGCCCACCACAGGTATCGAAACCCGGGTCCTAGCGTTGTAAGTCCGCAGACAAACCGTTGTGCCACTGGGGGGCAAAATAATATGAAATTTAATTATAAAAGATTTAAAACAGGTTGATTACAATAATGTTTGGTTTAACTGTAGGCAAAGCATTTAGGTAAATGTGGTAAACAGAGGTATATTTGTTAAAAGTAATATCCAATTAATAATATACAAAACAACTACGTATTATATATGTGTATACAATGTAAACAAACTCATATATATTCTTACTAAAAGTCACAGTTCTTTAAACAGACGCAATAAGTGAAATAACATCAGGTGTATGTTCTGGTAAATGAATAAATATATGTAAAAGTTTTTAGGTAGTGGTAGAAAGCACACACACACACCACAAATTTACACTAAGCTTGTTGTAATATCTGCCATCTAGATTATAATACTGGGCAAAGCGTACAAACGTATTCGTAATATAATCCATGAGTGTCCTCAACAATGAAAACAAAAAGAATGCAGTGTCTGATTGGTTTGGTTTACTATTAGCTATGCTCTTGTACAGCTCATTTTCAAACAATAAAGAGGGATCAATTCAATATTACTTGCATTTTATAGCCATAGTTATTTCCAATACCAAACTAGGTTTTTCAGTGCTACGATAAGCTTTTCAGTTTCTTCCAGGCAAGGAGGGTACTGATCTTGTAGTCCAATACCTTTTAATTATTATGATTCGAGCTTTTCTCTTAAAGAGACTCTAACAGACCAGGGCACGGGTTAACCTGAGGTAGAGCTCTGTATTTCGGGGCCGTGTTCGAATCCATGCGATAACACAAAATATTCCCACAGTTGTGGTTGTACTATAAGAGTGACAGTCAATTTTTTAGTTGCGATGGTGGTTATAGGATACTGCTGACTGGCTGCCTTTCCTCTGGTCAATAGTGCAAAATTAGGGACGACAGCAGATCGCCTTTGTAGCTTTGCCATAAATATTATATATGTATATGTCCTTGTTGTATGGATAGTTCTTTGTGTACTAGTATATCTAAATTAAAGAAAGTAATGCTTGTAGCTGTAAGAAAAAACTTAACGTTCTAGACCTTTTGAAGGGATGTATATGCTACTATTTTAAAGGTACCTGCTTAACCATTCGTATAGATTTTTCTAACAGTCTTTTCCTCAGCAACCTAAAGCGTCTTTAATCACTGTCAAGATTTGTTTGTTTGTTGTTAAGCATAAAGCTACACAATGGGCTATCTGTGCTGCACCAACAGAAGGCGTCAAAACCAGATTTTTAGCGTTATAAACCCTCAGACTTATCGTTGACCATCCACTATCAAGTAGGCGTAAATTCAAAATCAGAATACGTATAAAAGTTAACGCGTAGGGGAGACCGGGGCTAGTTGTTACGATTTGTAGAAAAAGTCCAATATCTAAC
>NW_013669161.1:0-10777 GCF_000517525.1 Limulus polyphemus
CTCTCAGTTTAGTCAGAATAAAAATTACTGAAATGTTTCACTCTCTCAGTTTAGTCAGAATAAAAATTACTGAAATGTTTCACTCTCTCAGTGTAGCCACAATAACAATTACTGAAATATTTGTCTCGCTCAATGCAGCCAGGACAACGGTTATTCGAATAATCAATTCACAGCTTGCTAGTTGCTAGTTTCATACCGTAGAGACTTGAGGAATTATTGACGTAATATATATAACAGGTTAACCTTTCTTCATTTTTTGAAAGACAAGTTTTAGCAACACATGCATTGTTGGGTCGTATTAGTCAAAGACAGATTGTTGCTGAAATAAATACATGCCATGTGTTGGTTAGATAAAGATTTTAGTTTGGTTGGTGTTAAGCGCAAAGCTGCAAAATAGGCTACTTAGGGTCTGCCCACCACAGGTATCAAAACCCTAAGGTTAGCGTCCTAAGCCTGCAGACTTATCAACGAGCCACTGGAAGAGACTAAATAAAGGTTTATATGTCACTAAGAAAAATCAATGTCATTTGCATTTTATGAATAGTTGAAGAGTTGTAAAAATAAATCTTAATTAGTTTATAGAAAAAAAGCAATTAAGGCAAAGAAAATATTATATTCAGGTGGTACAGTAAACTGGTGTTAAAAATTAATTATTTTCAACTAAGTATCTTAGGAAAAATTGAGTTTAATGAATATTTATTAAATTATTAGTATAAAAATATTAATAGTTTATCCACTTGTTACATGCCATTTTACAGTCAGTCATGACTATGCCTGATGCGTGTTCTTAACACGGAGTAAGTTATATCACAAGTGAAAATAAAACAAAAACCACTAAAGTTACATACTAAAACTGTTTTTCTGCAAAGAAATTTATTGGTTGACATAGCCAAAATTTCCATTGTCTTAGGTATTTATCAAAAATAAATAATCACGTAAATTTTTATGGGATGAACAAATGATGGTAGGTGACGTAATTCAAGTCGAAGTCACTTTACTATATTCTTTTGATATATTAGTGAAATTCTAAACGATATAAAGTTTATTTATGTTTACTGTATTTATCAGACATTTTATATAAATATTTAACTTACTGAGTAAATATATCATATTTTACTAATAATGAAAGATAGCATAAAACATTTTAAAAGATAATAAAAGAGAACTCCTGGTGATTTTTTTTACTTTGACTTGATACGTTTTTTATTATGAATTATAACTTATTTTTATCTAAGTAGAGTGTTATAGCATCTAACCTATGTAAAAGCCAATGTGTGTCACATCACACTTGATTTCTCGAAACAGGAGGAGCCATAAAAGCCAAAATTCATTTATCCAGATAGAATAGTTCGATTACTGTATGCTCATTACGGTTTTAGTGACGGGGGTAGGGTGAAACTTTATGAGTGTAGTGGGTGTTGGTATAATAAGGCTAAAGTAAAGACGTAGTGTGGGATCACCTAGCCTAGAGCCAAGTGCATAAAATTTATCATTATAGTAAAAATATCCATTCAATTTTAAAGTTAAGTTGTTTCTGAATTAAGCTATTTTCAGTTTTATCACCAACGTTTTTTAATAAAAAACAAACCTCTTTAATCAATAGACTCTAAATTAAGAAATCAACTTTTGTTGTCTATACATTTCATTTTATACTTTCAATACATAGACTAACAACAATACTAGGCTATACTTTTGTTTCTAAGCAACATGACATTAAAGCCATTGTTGGAACGTAGTATTACCAAAACGTACTGGCTTTTCCATATATTTGAAGTTGTTAATCTAACTGATTTTTATCAGTAATTATTCTAAGAATATGCCACGAATTCATTTTATAAATGATCTAAATTTTGATTGGCTCACAAAGGAGTTTACCAGCGTTTGAATGCCTCAACTGCACTTTTCTGCTTCTTTGTTGAAAAAAGCGAGTGAACTTAGTGGCGAGTAGGCGTGATAAAATCGGCTCCGTACTAAATTTCGTTTCAACGAAGAAATAGGAAAAGTTTATTTCTGTTTCTCATCTTTAATAATAACTCCGTTATACGTACAACACACTCTCTCTCTCCATACCTTCGCACATCAACGACCACAGCCGTAAGACAAGCCAACGGTCATTAACGGTTTTTCCGTTAGTAACGGCTTTTGTGCCACTGAAACGATCCGACCTTCCTACGCTGTGGGAGTTCTCTCCTACCAAGATGAAGACGGTGAAAATGAATACAACAACAACTAAAAATGACACGGACGAATACCAGGAACAAAAAATAAATAAAAAGTCAAGCAACTGAACTACTGGAATTGCAAAAAAACCATTAAATCATGTAAGTCTAGTATAGGTGGCCCTGTATTTCAAGGAGATAAAAATCTCCAAAAACGTGTGTACTTGGCTAAGGCAGATTTAGTATGTAGGTTAAAAGTAGAGTTAACAAAAAAAAAAAAGAAGAAAATAACAAAATCCCCGCAAGCAGTAAATGATAACACTGACAGTGATGCTGAGGCTGAAACTGTCAACGATGAAACAAATTTAGAAAAAGTAAGAAAAAAACGTAAAGATAGTAGAACTCGACAAAACCTTGGATGTTGGTCATCCACCTATAGACGACGAAGGTTTTACCCTGGTAAAAACAAACACCAAACTCACCTAAGAATAAACAACCTAATAAGCCAGAAACACCATCACATGTCATCATTATACCAGGAAATTATAATCAACCACAACTAGCTAGGGAAATCCTTAGATGCAAAACTAAACAGACTGCTACAAGATTGGCCAACAGACGCATTCAACACAAGTCAAATTACCATTCAACTACCGGGAGCAAGGGCACAACCCAGATCCTTTGTGATCAGGGGGGATGCATTATTCCATAGAAACAGAAGACATAAAAGACACTCTAACAAAACAACAAATACAAGTTACAAAAGTGGAAAGAATAATTTCCAACAAACCTTGTCAAAGTATACACAGACAACACACAAGACATTACACAATACATAAATAACGGTATCATCATGTGGTATCAAAGATACACAATAGAACAAACCAAAACACCAGCCATAGTGGTAACCCAGCACTATCACTGCCAGAGATTTGGACACGTTGCAGCGGCTTGCAGGGCAACCCCACGATGTGGAGAAAATCACGACATTACACGGCCAACTACAAGGGCTGTATAAAGTATAAAAGCATTAAATCTAGAATCTTTGAGATCAAAAACCCTAATGCACAGAAACAAGCTCCGACACAACAAACAGTACAAAAAAAAAACTATAACAAACAGCACAAACAATTACATACGCCACTGCAGTCACCAACACATACACGCCACAAAGGCAAAATACCAATGTAAGTAAACCCGAAAAAAACCAGAAAACATCAAAAGCACACAAGAAAAAACTAAACTGAATGATAACACCAATGAAGTGTCATTTATAAACGTTACACAAACCATAGCCGCTGACTTTATGACAAAAATTTCTGACCCATCCAGAACAGAAAATTTTATCTACATTCTTATAAAAATAATACTTGACAAAATCCAAACCTACCTCTCTTCTTGTTTCTTTTCTTTTTCCTCCAACCACTGCTGTAATTTCTCTTCTCGTTCTTCTTGTTTCTTTTGCTGCTGTTGTATTGCTACCATCAAGTCTGCTAAGCTGTAGTTTGATTTGCCGCCTCTCGTTTCCATTTTTTTTTCTATCCCACTTCTGACACCAATTTGTTACGTCTCCTTTCGTTCGTTAATTTTCCGTAAAAATTCTTTCCGAAGAAACTTTACCGATAGAAGTCCTTTCTTAAATAAAACTGGTTTATTCTTTCTGAATATAACTTTGCGATACACTTAATTTCAACAGTCGCGCTATAACAAACGCTATAATTCTCAACGAACGTCTCACGTGCTCGACTCAACAATACTCAGTTCAATTACACACATTGTTGACGGTCACTTTGTGACCGTCTTATATATACAAGACTACACTATATCTAGAAGGATCCCGAGATTTAAGGAACGGGACGTGAATGTTCGAGAAGGACGTGGCGTGATACTAGTCACGTGACGCAACAATATGTTAAACATAGATTTAAATTAAAAGGTTACTCAACTATCAGAAATGATAGAATAGATAAAAATGACCTTTACAGAGGTATTCTCATAATATACAAGTCCAATCTAATTATAACACAAGTGGAAATACCATCCACAAATGAAAAACGGAAAACGCTGTAAATGTTTCGGTAGCAGGTATCTACTGCCCACCGAGTAAAACAATAGATATCAAATTACTTAGTGACCTACATAACCATAATCAAAAGTTAATAATAATAGGAGATTTAAACAGTAAACATAAAGCATTTAATTGTAAATTAACTAATGCAAATGGAAGATTGTTATTTAATCATTTAACTAATACAAACATAGTACTACTAAACGATGCCACCTCGACACATATAGCAGACGTATATGGCACCAGTGATATACTGGACCTTTGCCTATGTTCGTATAATATGAGTCGAACACTCAAAACTTTTCGAGTAGGACAAGATATAGACAAATTAATAGAAACTGAAAAATTCAACTACAAGAAAGCAAATTGGCCACAATATCAAAAAATGCTAGATAATATGCTACCAACAACAAAATTAAGTGAAGCCGAGGAAGCATCCGAAATAGATGCATACTGTCATACAATTACCGAGTGTCTACAAACGGCAGACAATACCCAAACTAAAACTATCACAAACAACACAGACATGGAAACCTCACACACAAATCATAGACATGATTAAAGAAAAAAGAAAATTACGCAGACAATTTATGGAAACCAGAGATCCTACACTGAAAACACAATAAGAAATAAAATACGTAAAGAAGTCCGTCAATTAAAGCAAGATAGCTGGGATAATTTCTGCTCCCAATTAAATGATAAAACTGATCCAAAACAATTCTGGAACCATCTAAAAAGATTCACCAATACAGGAAACACTAATAACAATTACCCTCCCCTAGAAACACAAAATAAGACAGCTTACACAAACATAGAAAAAGCAAAAGTATTCAAAGAACATCTACAAAATACATTTAAAACACACAATGAACCAGACATGAATGAATATTTCTACAACTACATCAGACAAAACATAACCATGTACACACCTAAATTTACAATCAATATACAAAACACAAACAACCGACTGAATGAAACAGAAAATCCGATTACAGTTACTCATAAAAGCGATTACAGAAACAGAAGTCCAACAAGCCATCAAAAGCACCAAAAACAAAGCACCAGGAGAAGATGGTGTACAGGCCATCCTCCTCAAAAAAGGCACTCGGAAATTGTATGAACATCTTACAGCACTTTTTAACCTATCACTAAATGTTGGATACATCCCGTTTTCTTGGAAGCAAGTGATTGTACTTATGTTCCATAGGGAAGGTAACCCAGCTAATAAACCGAACAACTACCAACCGATCAGCCTGCCCAGCTGTATAGGCAAAATTCTAGAAGGAACAATAAGTAACAGACTCAAATTACATTGAAGTCACTTCTAAATTACCGGAAACTCAAAATGGTTTCAGAAAATTCAGACAGATTACGGATCATTTAGTTAAACTTACTGAAACCATAATAGATAGCTTTAACGAAAAAGAATGCACTGTCTCAGGTTCCGCATGTCAGAGCTGGAACTACCGCGGGTGATTATTCGCTAGCTATCTAACTTCTTGGAAAATAGAACATGTAAAATAAATGTAAGGGGAACCTGCTCTGAGGCTTTTTCCCCAGAAGCAGGTGTACCCCAAGGAGGGGTAATTAGCCCTATTCTATTCATCATGTATGTAAGTAATATGCCTTTAAAAGAACCAAATCAAGGATGTGCATCACAATTCGCGGACGATGTAGCGATCTGGAAAAGTGCACCCACTTCATCAATAGTAACAACAAATCTTCAACCAGTGTTAAACAATATAGAAGAATACTCTCAAAAATATAGAATTAAAATTAACACCCCTAAAAATCAGTTACTAACATTCTCAAGATTAACAAAACACCAAAAAGACCCACCGAAACTATATATGAATGGTACATCTCTCCAGATCTCAACATCGGCTAAATTTCTAGGATTAACATTTGACCCAAAATTGACGTGGGTCAAACATACAAATAATATATTAACGAAAATATGGAAACGCACAAATTATGTAAGAAGTCTATCAGGCAAAACCCAGGGAACATCACCTGACAATATCATTAAAATATACAAAACTTACATACGTCCCATACTTGAATATGCAGCCCAGCATGGATAAACATAGTTCCAAAACACGTAAGCAAATTACAAACAATACAAAACGCAATAATCACTACTGATTACAAAGTCCCTCGTAGTACCTCATCTAAATTTATGCACAAATATGCAAATTTACAAACAATAGCTGATAGACTCTTACATAATACTCTAAATTACTTTGAGAAAAATTGGCAAAAGAACGAGCTACTTTGTGAACTTGATAGATATTACATACATGAGGGTAATGGACCTAAATACCTTTCACCTATAAACATTTATTTTAAATATAAAAATGTAAACAGGCCACCTATTGCTAGACAAGTATAACACACTAGCTAGACCTCTAATTAGTGTAATTATGTATCTAAATTATCAAACTATTAAACCAATCAAAACGGCAAGAACATCAATGGACATTGCCCTGAAAGGGGTCGGAGTAAGTGTGCGTACTCTGACCCACATGAAGAAATAACAATAAAAGGCACAGAAGTTAAATTGCAGTCCGGAAAGGAGGAAGAAGTCCCCACGCACCTGACCCTCCTTGGTCAACACTGACTAAATCCCGATCCGAAGCGAAAGCTTCTTTGTTGGTCAAGCTTGATTTCACAAATATTTTTTATGTCAGTTAGCTATTAAATGTGAGGTTAGGGTATACTATGGGGTGGTAGTACTTGTCCCGTCATTTTTAACGGTCTATACGCTAGTTCTTATTATATTTTTGCAGATGTTAAAATAAATTCAATGAATGAGGATAGCATAATCAAATACCCTTACTTTTTCTTCTCTCTATTCACAGATATGATAATAATTATTAGCTTGGATTTGCACTAGCAGATAAAGCAAGTGCGTGTACATTTTCAGGGTACTTTTATTCGCACGTTTCTCTCTACCATCATGTACAGTTGCTCAACATTCACACAACATTATATGATTAATGACTTATATTTTATATATTCAATAAATTAAGAAAAAATACCTAAGGGCTAGAACTGCTATAAAATTTATCGCGTGTTAAACTTTTGTCATGTTATTGACCGACAGATAGTAGAAATACACGCATATTTTCTATTCATTGATAGACACATCCATCCATCTATTCAATAAAGACCCATTCATACATCCATCTATCTATTTATCTATTCATTGATAGCTACATCCACCCATCTATCTGTCTTTGGTTGTGTGTTACTTTGTCATAAATGTCACAAGTTCATCTGTAATTAGTTATGCCTGGTCAAAAGGGCAGAAACTTACAAACCATTAGGTTTTATACAATCAACTAAAATTACAATTGTCTATTTAACTATAATGAATAACGTATATAATAGTGTTACGACAGCGGAAGTCACGTGACACTGGTAACACGTGATGAGTTTCTAGAAGGATCGGGGAACATCACGAATAATCCAGTATTTGCTAGACGCCCTCTATTCCTGTATATAAGCGCGCCTGATAAAGTGAGACGATTAATCGGAATTGAATTGCAGACAGGCAGATATAGAGACGGACAATTGAGTCAAGCGCGGTAGTGACCGTAAGAAAAGTGCGTGAATCGTTGTGAATTATAGCGTGTGTTCAAGTTAAAGTGACTGTAGAAATTAAGTGTATTGCAAAGTTGTATTGAGAAAGAATAAACTAGTTTTATTTAAGAAAGGACTTGTATCGCTAAAGTTTCATCCGAAAGAAATTATACGGGAAATTAACAAACGAACAGAGACGTAACAATAGTATGGTGTAATAGGTCATTGTATATTGTATGTATTGTATTTGTTTAATTTTGTATTGCAAGTGCGCGTAGATAAATATTAGTTAAGAGCTTATATCAGTTGAATTAAGGTAAGTTAACAACAACAATAATAATAAATTGGCTTTAATCACGAGTAACAGGCCAACATCGAAAAGTTTTTTTATAGTCATTCTGTTTTACTTCATCAGTTGCTTCACTATTCACTAACGATTTTTTGATCATAAATTATTCCGCAGTGGATTGAGCTAGCGATATGTGGCACAGCGGTATGTCTGTGGACTTATCACCCTAAAAACCGGGTTTCGATTCGCGTGGTGGGCAGAGCACAGAAAGCCAATTGTGTAGCTTTATGCTTAATTACAAACAAACCTATTGATGTCATAGGCAAATCAATCTTTAAGGCTTCATGAATAATTCATTTATTAAATTTAGTAGACTGAGAATATCCAAAATAATGCTGATTAGAAACTTATTTTATTCAATAACGTAATAGCAAAAATACGCGGAAAATGTATATACTTATAGCAAAGATTTATCTAATTTCAAATTAATGAAAACTGTTTTATATAATAATGTACCTTGTCAACAATCAAAACAGTATACACAAAAATGTTAATCTTACAAGAATCTTGGATTTGAACAGGTTCACTTTCCTGCTTGTCACACGATAATCGAGGCTACAGAGGAAAAAAAGAATATAGAAAATTACAAATTTTAGTTTCCTAACCCCACAAAATACTACCTGCTGGAGTGAATAGCTTCGTTAGAATAATATGTTAACTGGCTATACTTTTTATACAGTTTCGTGTCTATACTCAGTCCCTGTTTGATTCAAACTTATATATGATTTAAAACTGTATAAAAGAAAACATGTCCACAAAATTTGAAATGTTTCTTATTTCTCGAATGATAACTTCTCCTAGTTAATTAACTTTCTAAAAGTGTGCAACTGTACCTATCATGGTCTCGACTTTTCTTCACATTCTTAACCAGATGTTCAGAGAAACTGTTGAATCCCACTGGCACCATATCTTCCTTGAGCCAGTCCCCCAGTGGAATAGCGGTAACTTTAAGGAGTTACAATACTAAAATACGAGGTTCGATAGCCCAACGTGGCTTTCCCAAACGATCAACCAATCCTTCAGACAACGTCTTCATTAAATATTTACCTAAACAAATCCCCAGAATAATGTTCACATACAACTGAACTTTTAGGGTTATCTGTTTCTTCTTGTCAAAGCTACCACTCATTGCTTTAAAATTTATTTTTTATTCAGTGGGAATTTGAAACCATAAAAATGGTTTTCTTCACTTTACTTGTATTATCTCATTTAGAACATTATATCAATTTGTGCACAAACATACTAATATACCTGCAATCAAAAACCCTTTTACGTTTTATTAAAGTAGTACAGCCAGGCATATATATTCGTTCAAGGCAGCGCCAACTTTATACAAACAGTTATTCTAATTTAGGTATAGAGCTCAGTAGGATAGTTATATCTGCCTTTAAAGTCTCTGACATAACTATTTAGAAATATCAATATCACATATATTTTATTTCAACGTAGAAATGAGTATCTTCATCTCATTTGTTTGTTTGTTTGTTTTTTCACGCAGAAGCTGATATTTTTATTATTTGGACATCATCACAGAAGTTGGTTCATAAATATTTTATGATATTCTAGAGTATATTCTTTAAAGTGCTTGAGGTTTGCTTGTCTTAGTTTTTCGTTGATTAATTTGTGTTATAGCTTTAATTTTTCAGTTGTTTGATAATGTTATATTGTTCAGCCCGATTATTTCTTTTTTGTTCGTGGATATTGTAATGTTATTATTGTTCATTCTTTGATTATAACAGGGTATATCTTTATTTTATTTGCTCGTTCTTTAACATGGAAGTTGTTACTTAAACACTAATATTTTCATCCTTTATGCTACTCTGTGAAATCTTTATTGTCTTCACTTGGCTCTTTTTTTTATAAATCTTCAATGTTTTTATATTTCATAATATCGTATTTAGCCTCTTAGTTTTTAAAGTTTCACTTTTCTGTTCTTTGACGTGAAAGTCAAATTCTAATATTTAAAAGTTTTTTCTTTTATAATTTTTCAGTGTCTTCCAGACTAGTTTTTTGATATTGTTACGTCTCTGCTCGTTTGATAATTTCCGTTAGAAATTCTTCCCGAGAAATGTCAGCGATACAAGTCCTTTCTTAAATAAAACTAGTTTATTCTTTCTTAATACAACTTTGCAATACATTTAATTTCCACAGTCACTTAAACACACGCTATAATTCTCAAGAATGATTCACGCACTTTACTTACTACCGCGCTTGACTATATTGTCCGTTTATATCTTCAATCAATCTGTCCGCTATTTAATCTCGATTCATTGTCTGGCGCACTTATATACAAGAATAAAGGACGCCTAGCAAATACTGGATTATTAGTGATGTTCCCCGATCTTACTAGAACTCATTACGTGTTACCAGAGTCACGTGACTTCCGTTGTCGTAACACTGCTCCTTCCTTAGTATTGTTCGTCCCGAACAATAGCCACTTAAGTTAAACCAATAGATAATTAACAATAACTTAATTAAATGTACAAAATTTACAAACACAATTAAAATTCAACGAAGTATCTTAATTTTACGGGACGTATCTTCTTCCGTACTGGTCTCCGTCTCGTTGGCTTCTGCTTCACGTGTGGTTCATCTGCTCCATCAGGAAATGTCCTA
>NW_013669161.1:11603-21296 GCF_000517525.1 Limulus polyphemus
AACAGGGTTTCGATACCCGTGGTGGGCAGAGCACAGATAGCCCTTGTGTAGCTTTGTGCATAATTAAAAACAAAAAAAAAAACAAACAAGCACAACATGTACGGCATGTCCTGCACCATTCTTTCACATCTTGCCTCATACAGTAAAATCTCTGTCGTAGGTGACTCAATGTCTTTTTAACTCCAAGATGTCCTCCTGTTAAACTATCATGGGGTTGATGCAGCACAACTTCCCGTAACTTTCTCGGTATAACCATTTGTCAGGTCGTCACTTTTCCATCTCCGAAGAAGAATACCATCTTCAAGCTTCAACTGATCCCATTGTGCCCAATAGTTCTTTGTCACAGGGCTTAAGCTAGACATCTTCTCCCAAGCAGGGTGCAAAACACTTGCTTTTAGAAAATCAATTATTGGCTTCAAATCTTGGTCTTTCTCTTGTTCTGCTTTAATATCTATACCTGGTTCCATTTCACCGTCATCAACTCCTTCAGTCACCTTGACTTCAGCTTGATGGCACCTGGTTAGTTCAACCTAAAAAAAACCAACTAAAACAACAATAAAAGCTTTATCTTTTATAACGTTTTCCTTACCGTTTTCATAATTACTTCTATAATTCTATGACACTGAATTTTATTTTCATTATGATAGCAATAATTTGCGATTCTCTTTCACAGCTTAATGCCCCCCAGTGGCACAGTGGTATGTCTGCGGACTTACAACGCTAGAAACCGGGTTTCGATACCCGTGGTGGGCAGAGCACAGATAGCCCTTGTGTAGCTTTGTGCTTAATCAAAAACAAACAAACAAACAAACAATCACAGCTTAATTTCAAATGTATTTTCATGTTTTTCTTAGTTTAGCATTATCAAGTTTGCAAAGTATTTAAATGATGTTGGCATTTTATTGATCATTCACTAGAATTCAGTCATACTGAAACGAAAGTTATGCTGACTTAAAAGAGGTGTGAAACATTAGTATATCACGAAAAGACGTATCGATAAATCAAGCTAACTTAATTCTCAATAATAATGTCCAATAATTTAGGTGCAATTAAACTGTTGTAATCTTTACGAGGTGAATAAATGTTTTTATTGTAATTATAAAATAATATGT
The DNA here is from genome assembly GCF_000517525.1 of Limulus polyphemus. Classification (NCBI taxonomy): domain Eukaryota; kingdom Metazoa; phylum Arthropoda; class Merostomata; order Xiphosura; family Limulidae; genus Limulus; species Limulus polyphemus. The sequence continues at coordinate 12,716 of NW_013669161.1, forward strand.
GAATACAACACACAGATACACCATTAATGTTTTGTCAACAGGTTTTTTTGAGCAAAATTAATATTTTTTTTCTTGTTGAACTCAAGACAGTTGAACTGTACTGTATCATTTTAAATCTGTCAGGCCAATCACTAAAGTTTTTCTCATTTATCAAATGTCCCCGCTCTTACCTGAATGATAATTATGACATTAACGAGTGTTAACATTATATTTTTAGTTTTGCCTTTTTTCGGTTACTCGCACTTTGCTTTATTTACTAATACATCATTAACTATTGGCCTTGCAGTCCTACCATTAAAATAATCTGTTTCTGTAATTATCTCTTTGTAACCTAAAATAAATAACACCTAGTGTTAATAATGAGTTATGTATGAGTAGACCTGTGAAGGCTTTAGAAACAAGTCGTTTGTTTGTCAACGTTATTATAATCATTATCAATAAATAATTAAATACTTGCACGTTGATATAGCAACGATGACAATTCTTTGAACTATGCAAAAGAGCAGATCGTATTTTTATGTATATTTGAATAGTTTAAAACGGTGGCTTACCTCACATGGGCTGCCTAGCAACGAATATGTTAATTAATGTCTATCAACCGTTATGGTTCAATAGCTTAAATAATTTGGGAACAAAATATTTCAATGGATGTCTTAATATTAATGTTATTCTGTGGAAATCATCTAACTATTAGAATATAAATTGACATCTTTTGTTTCCGAAACAAAACCCAATTTACTGCACATTCTACAAGCGTATGTTAGGATGAAATATCTGAGAATAATTGTTTTTTTATTTTTTTTAAGAGGCTGGGTTAGTTTTTCCATGGTATCTGTATTTGGACAACATATTATATGTCAGTCCAACACACACCGCGGTACAACATTCATCATCTTACAAGCAGTATCCACATGTCAATTAAAATTTGTTTTTGAAACAATCGGATTGTTAACATTGATTTCTTGAAACAAACACGATTGTTTATGCTCTTCTCAAATGTAGGAAACTCAATATATATATATCAATGTAGAGTTGCTTTTTCAAAGTGTATTGAGAACTAGATAAACTACAAATACATTGAAATCTTAATACAGAGTTTAAATAGCTTTAAAATAATTTTTAATGAAAACATTGTCTTTACAATGATTTGGGTTTGCTGAAATCACACACTATTGCCTGAAACCTATTTGATCCCAAGAAAAATGAAGCAGAATAAAATTAAATTTTTCTATATATCTTATCAACAGAATAGTTATGAGATACAAACTGTTGTTTCTGAAGTGCATTTGATACTAGAACCGATATTAGAATGATATTGTTACGACAGCGGAAGTCACGCGAAGGATCATGAAATTTCCTGGCAAGTCTAGTTGGTTCGAGGCGCCCCCTTTTTTAGTATATAAACCTGGCGAGAAAAACCAGCGCGATATAAGAGATAGAGAGATAGATATGCAGACAGATTGAAGATAGAGATAACTGAGTCAAGCGAACAGTAGGCACCGTAAGTAAGGTGTGTAAATCACTGTGATTTATAGCGTGTGTTATAAAAGTTGTTAAGTGTATCACAAAGGTGTATCGAGAAAGAATAAACTAGTTTTAATTAAGAAAGGACTTGTATCGCTGAAGTTCCTCGGAAATAATGTATACCGGAAATTATCAAACGAGAAGACACGTAACAATATATTCAAGTAAAGTACTGACACATATCGTGAAGCATACGGAGAGCTGAGTGGATAAAGGTAGCGGCTCTTGAAAATAAAAAAGGAGCGATACTAACGACAACAGTTTAACAAGCAACCAGTAGTCCTATCGGCCACCCTCCTCTCTCGCTTTCAATAACTTTGAGGCCACGTGGTCGCGATTTCATTCATCTTCATGATGTACCCTATGTAGCGCTGAAATAGATATTCAACAAGAAATATATATATAAATGCAAAAAAACTTTACTGGAAGAGAGGAAATATATTCATAAAGTTTATGAACAGATATAGTTGAAAAATAGTTTAGACATTCAGGGAGGAAACGAACCAATACAATAATTCTCTACTTGCCGATCTTCAAGACTTCCAACTATTGAATTAGATTTAAATACAAAAAATCATTAATATTAGTGGTAGCAGAAGCATTCTAAGAACTACTCCAACGATGTAAGTGATTCTAAGAATTATTTACAAAAATTTCATTCTAAAACTCACATAAATTTAACAAGGTGTGAAATCTGTGATGAATGATAATTCACTCAAAAAACGGATCCAGAAACTGTTTATTGCAACACTAAAAAATAAATATAAAAAAATTGACCAGTTCCTTTAAACATTGGCATGGCCAGGTGGTTAGGGCGCTCAACTCGCAATCTGTGGATCGCGGATTCGAATCCCCGTCTCACCAAACATGTTTGCCCTTTCAGCCGTGGGGATGTTATAATGTGACGGTCAATCTCACTATTCGTTGGTAAAAGAGTAGTCCAAGTGTTGGTGGTGGGTGGTGATGACTAGCTGCTACATTAGGGACGGTTAGCCTAGATAGCCCTCGCGTAGCTTTGCGCGAAATTCAAAACAACTAAAATAAACCTTTAAACATAGAAAAGTCGAAACTTAATTATTTTCAACAATTTAAAGACAAGACTTAACAATTCTTTTAAACAATGAGAAGTCAAAACTAAGGTTTTCTTAACATTGACGCACAAATGTGTTCACCAGAATTCACTGTAGAAAAAAAGCTATTTCATTTTAAACAAAGCACAATACCAATATTTAGATATTAGCATCGTTAATCAAATATTTAAGTTGAAAGTTTCCAATAGAATGAGTCCTTCAGTGGGACAGTGGAAAGTTTATTGACTTACAACATTAAAATCCATCGTTCGATTCCCCATAGTGGACAAAGCAGATAGCCAACTGTGACTTTGTTCGAAAACAACACTTAACTTCGAAGCTATACATTTTCCATTTCCGAATACAAATATTCCAAATAAGTTATATTCCAAACTTATTTAATACACTAGAATTTGTTCAACGTTAAAAGATTTGGTGTACAGAAGCTAGTAAACTCACTCTCATTGTTCACAAACGAGAACTCTCCTTAAGTATTTTGCTGCACAAATCCGTTCAGTTTTATGGGGAATTCCATAATCTTCTTGCTGCCAGTTACGGGCTTCATAGTTTTTCTGATTATCACGACCTCTTCCAGATTATCATGTCCGCATATTACTTTTTAAACTGATTATTTAAAATGAAAAAGAACCACTATAATATTACAATATCCATTAGTTTTATCTGCCGTTACTTTTAAATTCTTACCATAGTGTATAGTATAACATTAAATTATTAGTTAACTCTAAGAACTTTTGAGTGGAAGTATAAACATGTATAAAAAACATCAGCCACACTACGGTTGTAAAATGTCTGTAAATATACGGATAGTCAGTAAAAAAAAGTAAGTATCAGAAAATATTTTCACTTAATGATGTAAGTAAAAATATCCCGATATGGATGCCCGGGTACCCGGCACCTTTCGCCCCCCCCCCCCTCTGCACGCTACTGCATCTAACCTTAGTCATGTTTGGAACCGTACCTACGCTAAAATGTAGAAAAATTCCTTTGAACTCTAAGCGTTCACTCTAACAGTAGCTAAGAAATATTATGTACGTATACTATACGCCATAAGATGCAAGAAAGCTTATTCTAATAATACGATAATAAGATTTAGAAAATGAAATAACGAACTGTCGAATACGACAAAATATTTAGGAAAGAAATATAACTGTCATATCCCACTGGCCTGATGAGCCCTGGTATTGAGAAAAAGGCTTCGTCGACACTGGATATAGCAGAAATAATCAGGATTGTCAACCTTACAATTTACTTTTTTTACTGACGTACAGACAAACACTGTTTGTTTGTTCTTATTTACACTTAATAGGGCATCCAACGCAAAGAGTCGAATCGAATAGTAGAACCCTTTCCGCCCTTCCCCAAGGTCTTAGGTACAAGGCCCCGGCCATCATAGAACTTCTGCACGCCACTGGTTAGATGTTCAAAGATGTTGGATAATCTTTCGCTCTAGTTGCGCTGTTGTTCTGGAGCATTCAACTTTAGCGATACATGTAATTTACCAGGTAGAAGTGACAATAAACTGTTTAAAGTAGCATCCAAGGCGATACTTGGAGGGTCTAACGTCCTTCAGTTGTTTTATAGTAAAATGAACAACAGTGGCACGAGTTTCGCACATACTTAGCAGATTTTACGGGAGTGTTGTTTATTTTCCAGTAAGTTAGTTATACCATATATTTTCTTTAAGATTACTTTTAATAACTGTATTCTTTCTTTATTATAACTAATTTTAATCACTGTTACTATTATTCATTACTATAGAGTTTATTTCACGTTATTAGTATTGCATATGGATTTAGGGCTAACCTAATTCTACTAAGCTGGCCAAGCTAATTATGACTTTTACCACGTTGTGATAATTTATACTTGGACATCGAATAAATAACTGAAACACTTACCACAGTGCGGACACACAGTACTAGTTAGAATATTTAATCTTTCCACTTTTCTTTTTTATTATTTATAATGTAATTGTACGCTCATTATTTTATTATCATTATTATTATTGTTTGTTTGTTTTCAATATTGCTCAATTGTTGACTTGATCAATATTTCACCATACCAGGACAGCCAGACTGACGAAAACAACATGGAAAACATTACAGGATTCACTAAACACTTACCAGTCGCGTCTATATGTGATTATATTTTCTAATAGTCGTAACGTGTTTTCAGCAAATAAGGCATATAATATAGAATCTACTGACACTCAGAAAATTATACAGTATAATACGGTGTATTTCTCAGATAAACTATTTTCCATTTTTATATTTCTCGTAGGATCGGTAGAGTTCAAGTGATGACAACGAAGAGAAGGCTGAGCAACCAGCTCCGCTCTAAGAAAGAAGGTCAAAATCAACCCCAGTAGTGGTACCAACTAGAAAGAAAACCAAGCCACCATTTGATATGAGAATAATTGATAGTATTGCAGCCCAAGCTAAAAATAAAAGGTTGTGGAACTTCAAAATCTAATTTCTGTTGAAATATTTGAACAATTGTTCGAATATTTTAAAGTCTAGTACATTGTTGGGTAGAGTGGTAGTGGGGGTGGAAACGGGTGAGCACAACGTATCTATCTTGTTCAGTAGTACCACCACTATTTCGAACGAATCCCACCTTACACGGCTATGCAGTAGATTTTGCCTTCTGACACTTCTATATTTAGCACTACACCATTTATTGTAGGAATCAGACGATGAAACGCTAAGGGACATAACAGACAAATACTATATACAGACATTCAATGTTATTACGGACTCTGACGTTGAGAGAATTGAGAAGAGTTTAGGGAAACGTACTGAGTTGTTTGGTCTATCTTTATCCACACAATGTAATAGCAGTGAAGGATCTGCCTCTTCAAATACAGAACAACATATCAACTCTAGTTGTACGGCACTTCCAGAGTGTAAAAGAACTTGTTCAAAGACATGCAGACAGAACTTATCGACTTTGCTTGCTCATGATACTTTTATTGCATAAATCTTTTCCTGATCAATACGAATATATGAAGCAAAAATGTATTCTTTGTTTGTTTTGAATTTCGCGCAAAGTTACACGAGGGCCATCTGCGCTAGTCGTCCTAATTTAGCAGTGTAAGACTAGAGGGAAGGCAGCTAGTCATCACCACCCACCGCCAACTCTTGGGCTACTCTTTTTACCAACGAATAGTGGAATTGACCGTCAAATTATAACGTCCCAATGGCTGAAAGGGCGAGCATGTTTGATGTGACGGAAATTTGAACCCGCGACCCTCAGATTACGAGTCGAGCGCCCTAACCACTTGGCCATGCCGGGCTTAGGTATAGATAACAAATAATAGAAAAAAGAAAAACAAGTGAAATATGTTATTATTAAGGTAGCAAAACAAATATTTATTGTTAGGATATTTTAAATGAAAGGATGGTCTGTTGATAAAAAAACTGAAAAAAATGGATAAATAAAACTATCTATTATTGCTTGGCACATCTATTTTCTATCGATCATGAAAGCATAAAGTGAACTATCAGCCCATCATGTGCAGTTGTTACGTTAGCAAGCGAGTTTTTATTTGTTTGGGGAGTTTCCTTGAAAAGCTCAGATCAATATGTGATATTAGTATTTAATCTTGTTTGAACTGTGAGAGTAGTTTGGATGATGTTTTTTCCTTGAAATAAGAAATGTATTGATTGAATTGTAAAACGGGCTAGTTTAGTTTAGTAAGAAATTGTTGTCGTATAGGAAATTGCTTTTAGAACTTATGCAGCTATGGAGTTTATGATAAAATACTGTGCCTAAATACTTTTATATCAATGATATTTTCTATCAAAATGAAAGCTTCCTTATTCGATGAATAGGAACCCACTTTGAGATTAATAATGGTTAGAGACGGCTTGAATGGGTAATGAAGAAAAACTTTAATATAAGTTTAACACAACAGTAAATGTGCAAGGTTTTGACAAGGTTTTGTCATCATCAGATACACCTGATTATGAAAGCTTTCTTAGATTTTCTCAGTTTATAAATATATAATCGCAGTTTCAAAAAAACGATGTTCCCAGTCCTGTGTTTCCCTTGGAACAACTTCCCCAATCTTCAATCGTGCTCATTCTGATGGCCAGGATTATTCACTATTACATTCTACTTCAACTTTTAATATAACAAGCTTCTGCGAAGGACAACGAGTTCAATCTTGACGTACTTTTTACAGATTCTCCACTGTGCTTGAAAGTCAGGTTTTAAGACCAAGTTTTAAAAAAACAAAACCCAAAAGTCCATTGGAACTGCAACAAGAACTTTGTTGGGATCTGGTTAAACAGAACTGCTGTGATTTTAGTTTTTGAGGTCAGTTTTTCTTAAGCTCTTGATTTGAAGTGTGGTTGAAAGCTTCTGAATTTTTTGCTTATGAGTCATCGTTAACTATCAAATGTTTGTTTATTACTTCTTTTTAAGTGAAGTGTGATTACTGTTCTACATATATATATATAATTGTGTGTGTGTGTAGAAACGCCAGAAAGTTTTACCCCTTCTTGCAACTATTAAATGAAAACGATAATTTACCTGATCTGTTAGTTAAGTTTCCCATTTTTATTTTTTCCATCTGTAAGATGACTATAAAATATCTGTGAAAATTAATCTGGCATGTAAAATGTATTTCAAAACAACACATTCTGGTATATACTCGGTAAGAAAGAAGGTCAGCGCTGTTATGTAGCTTGGTAAAGACAATAATTCATACGTGCTGCATACACAAAACTTGTCATCCCTCTCTTCGTCTATCTTGAATACATGTGATACAAGACATAAGCAACAGTAGGTCTTGTAAAATCTAAGAATTAACCTGTTATAAGTTAAATAAAACATATGATATGATCAATATGTGTTCGAGACATGACATCAGTAGCAAAGTAATGTTTTTTAGCAAATGATGTTTATTCATTTGAGTTCAAAAGATTAGATAGCAAACTTTAACAGGAGAATCTTGATTAATAAATTGTTCAAGACAGTAGTTCAGATTCCCATGTCACATTAACAGAGTATTATAGACAAAGTATAAATAATTGGAATCACAGAATTACAGATTCATAATTTGAATTTTATTTACTCAGTATACAATATCGAAACTCTAACTTATAACAATACTTCATAATTAGCATACGTTTTAATTAATATAATGCACAGTTTTGGCTGAAAAACATGTAGAAGTAAGTACAATTTTTTTCGTGATAACAACATTTTTTTACATATAAATATTATCTTCAATGTTTGCAAAAAATACTCAAGAACAAATAGTCTTGCAATTGATCAAAGTCTCTCTTTTTTATGTTAAATCTAACATTGAATAACATTTCACTTATGTAAAGGATTATAACATGTGTGTTGAGCAATACAATAAATACAAAGAAAATACCAATCACAACACCACTGTTATAATAGTTATCTTTCGCTTAATACTAATTCATGTGGCGTTGCACAACAAAATATTCGTTTTGTTCCTTAAACCCTACTTTTTAATTTGCATAAAAGCGCTTTATTTGAGCTACAGTATTTCGATAAACATGGATGATTTTATTTGTTCACTCTTAGTTATATTGTAGCATTTTTAGTATTTTGCATAAAAATAAATGACCTTATTTTGAAATAAAAACAATGAATGAACTTTTTATAAGATGTCAGTAAAGTTGATTTTAAGCCTTAAGAAATGTAGCAAAGCCAAATGTGAAATATTAAACTTTTTATCTAGTTGAAAGTTGTAGTTGAGAATTTTTTAGTGTGTACTTTATAAATGAGGGTTCATTGCTGAGAATGTTATGCTATATCGTGTAACTACAAACTGAGACATGATTAACAGTACTCTACAATTTGTTATATTGTATCTTGTAACTACAAACTGAGACATGATTAACAGTACTCTACAATTTGTTATATTGTATATTGTAACTACAAACTGAGACATGATTAACAGTACTCTACAATTTGTTATATTGTATATT
>NW_013669161.1:22296-40002 GCF_000517525.1 Limulus polyphemus
TATTGTATATTGTAACTACAAACTGAGACATGATTAACAGTACTCTACAATTTGTTATATTGTATATTGTAACTACAAACTGAGACATAGTTAACAGTATTCTACAGTTTGTTATACTGTATATTGTAAATACAAACTGAGACATGATTAACAGTATTCTACAGTTTGTTATATTGTATATTGTAAATACAAACTGAGACATGATTAACAGTATTCTACAGTTTATTATATTGTATATTGTAACTACAAACTGAGACATAGTTAACAGTATTCTACAGTTTGTTATACTGTATATTGTAAATACAAACTGAGACATGATTAACAGTATTCTACAGTTTGTTATATTGTAACTACAAACTGAGACATAGTTAAAAGTGTTATGCAGTTTTGTACTTATATTGTGTTCCGAGACGTGGCTACTGGAATTCTTTTATTCAGTATATTATAATGTGTGATTGCTGTCTATTGTTTAATATGTTCTTTCACATAATTTGTACAATTTTATGTAGTATCATGTAAATTAAGTTATTGACATATCACTCGCTTTGTATACTTTTGTGTTGTATCATGTAAATGCAGTATTAAACATAGTACTATTTTTATATAATTTTGTGTTGTATCATGTAAATGCAGTATTAAACATAGTACTATTTTTATATAATTTTGTGTTGTATCAAGCATTGTACAATTGTACCATGTAAATAAAGTTAGGTCCAATTTTGTTTTCTCATTGGATGTTTTCACACAATTATGTTCATGTTTTATAGTTACTACTTTCTTAAAAGAACAAGAAAGCAAAACAAAAGTGACTCCCATTCTTACCTTAAACGTTATATTTGCACACAAAACGGAAAACCTATCCTGAGATAAATTTTATTAAAAAGCTATACGTCATTGAAAAGATACTGCTGATTCAGGGTATAAAGATGGTTTACAACTTATATCTTTGTTTAGGTGTACAATGTCCAGTAACGATGTTTGTTTAGAAAGTTATAGGCCTAACTGATAGTTCGATATAATACTGGCAACATACCGTTTTCAGAGATACAGTTAATGGTAAGATGAACTGCACGATTATGAACTGTAATAAATTCGAATCGTACTATAATGAACTTTTCTTGTTGCATTGTACTGAATTACACTAAATTTATTGTTTACTTAAATGCATCTCGATTTTTCTACTAAGAGTTGTGTATGAAGAAAGTTAGACTTCACAATCATCAAAAACAGGAAACTTAGTGTTAAACTTCAACTAACGAAAAGCTCTCAACGCTGTAAAACTTCTATCTAACCGTTTCCAAGAATAGTAACATATCTATTTTTCAATTCGCAAAATAAAAAACAAACAAGTCAAAACTTTCAATCAGAATGAGATATTTTTGACACCACGTTTTTGTAAATAAACCAGCTCTCTTCCCCTGAAACAAAACGCCAAGAACATACGAGAAACCAGCAAAAACATTTACATAATTACTAATTCAACTACATTTTTCATTGTTTTTATTTCTTCATCTCCACCCTAATATGCTAATAGTGTTACTGAAATCTTCATGAAAATCGGCTGAATTTCTTCTAGTTTTGTCTAAACCTTCATTAAGCCTTTTCTCTGTGCCTGCAGTTAGGTCATGTCTTTCGAATGATGTATTTCTCTTAATTATTGGAGCCTTTGGCTCAAATTCTGCTTGTGTATCATTGTTTGTTTTTCTAGAGTTTGAGGAAGGGTGATCCTCCACCAGATCTAGATAACTAAAAGGGTTTGGTTTTGTATTACTACTTTTGACAACTTCATTGTTTGGCGAGGTTTGGTGTTGCCACACTGCTTCTTTAACGCCAGTTTTGGTTGAATAGTCATCAATCGCTGGGTCAAAATTTACTCTGTTTGCTATTGATGGCTTAGTGGTAGAGCGGAAAGACGACTTCAGCATTGCGTTTAAAGTTTTCTGTGAATGAGATATGACAAATGATGAATAGTCTACACTTAATCTACTTAAACTACATGTACTAGATGTTAGGGAAGAAATGTTGATGTGCGTTGGTGTCGGGTACACGACGGCTCTCCTGATGTGAGGGAAACGTTTAATCTTGTTAAAACAACAGCCACATCTTTCTGTTTTATCAGATCGACACATAAAAATCCGAGCTCCTGCCGTAAACAACCCTACAGCAACTGTAGCTAAACCAATTCCAAGAACTAAAGGTCTTATTTCGGTGTTCCCAAAAGGAACAAAGAAACCTACTAATGCAACTGCTGTGCCGACAAAAGTAATACCAAAACCAATCACAATAATCATATCTGTGCCTACATATTCTCGATAAGTAGATATAGTAGCTGCAGAAGTTAGAGCGAGGCTACGACCTCTACCATGTCTTTTCCTGCCACGAGCGAGTTCTTGTTGTCTAAAAGAGGAATCTCTCGTCTTCTGTGTCTGGGTGACTTCTTGCCGGTTCAACATCAACCAACGTAGAATCTCGGCCGTGTCGTTGCTAGCATTACTTTCAGATCGAGAACTGGAATCGTTTATTTTGCTGCTCCTGCCGTCTGGTGGAGTCTCCATGTTGCTTGGATTCAACAAGTTGCTTGGCAGTAAATAACGTGCACCTTCAAAGACAAAATCATTATGCCAGCCCTCCACTTTTAATGTCTTATCATGCTCAGGGGTGTCTTAGTTGATTTCTTCAACTTGAAAGAAAATGCTAAATTGTAGCATGAATCTCATCTGAAGGTATTTATTTCTTAATGAGAATATTAGAATTATTACATTGTGGCACTTTCAATCCTTTATCAGTTTAATGCTGTCTTAACGTAACCAATAAGTAATTGCAGCACTGTTAAACTTAGAACTTTCTATTAAAGTATTTACTTTCTTATTGTGATCAAAATACACATGTGCTGACTTCAGTCGAGTTGTGTTGTCCAAGGAAGCAGATACCAAACAGTTACATCATTATTGAAACTTTCCTGACAACCTCATCTGTCAAGATTTCCTGACAATGCCATGATTAAGTTAGGAACCTACAAAAATACGAAAAAATAGATACAGTGAATTCTGGAATAATTTCAGTCTTCTGAACTCAAGAAAAAAAACTATTCAATCACCATACTATAGAAAGTGTTGTAGCCAGAAATACTCTTTGAACCACATGAGCAATAAAAAGTACATCAAAACATGTAATTCTTTAAATATAACAGAAGCCCGAAATATAAGTCTCTACAATTATTTCAACTTCAAAACTTAAAACGTTTTTAATACAATATTGCTACGTGATCTACATACACGCATACATTTAAAAATGGATTAAATAAACACACTACGATACTTAAATACATGATTTTAAGCTATTTCAACAACCACAAAAATCATGGGTACACAAAACTGTATATAAAAACTGTTAATTAAAAAAAAATCAATTTACAGCAAAAATGTGGTTTGAAAATATTGTTTATCAATTTCACAATGTTTTGTTATGTGATGAAACTACGTATTAAAAATTTTGAGGGCATCAAAGTTTACTCAACATTTCGAGAATAATATATTGTTACAAATACCAGTTTTTCAAGTTACATATGTCGTATTTTCAAGTGCACTAGTCACCTTACTGGTAAGAACAGTAACTGCAAAAGGAATAGCGGTAGAAAAGATTATACAGAATTAAAACTTGACTAAGTTGGATGAAAGAGAGTGAACACAATGTTTAACAAAATAAAAATCAGTCTCCTTATTTTTACAATACAAGTCAAACTAACACCTGCAAAAAAAAATTAGGACAGCACTACTATCTACAGCCTGGAGAACGAGATCCGTATCAGAAAAAGAAGATCTGAGTAAGGTTGAAAGAAGTCTGAGATAGACGAAGAGAGTTAATCACTAGGGCAAGCTTTCTCAGAGTGCACTGGCTAACCAGGTTCGTTCGTTGATGATATGATTTTTCAGACAATAAAGTTTGGAGACGGCTTGCATTGGTAATGAAAGAAACTTTATTACAAATTACAATGTTTTGACAAGCACATATCATCATCAGGTATAAGCTTGTCGAAATGTTCTACATTTATCATATAGGTTTTTTCACTACCCATTCAAGCCATCTTCAAACTTTATTTTCTAAAAAGTGGGTTTCTCATCATCAATTTAATCTCTAGACATTACTAGATCTCTACACAATTGATCACAATAAGAAAATTACATGATACTAAGCCAAAGAGTTCTCTAGTGACACCCCCTGTGAGAGAGCTCAACAACATCAAAAATGGAAATGACCTATGACAGTGTGTAACTAGCATGCTAAAGTTACGAGAACGTCCAAATGCATGTAAATGTGAAAATGTTTTAAAGTTTTCGGTGAGCATGAAATGTTCACCCATCTAAGCTAATTTGAATGAATCGTCTGGTATGTTTCACATACAACATATAGAGGTCTACATAGCATAGTTTTTCTAAACTTGTGATATAGTTCCGAAAGAAATTTCATATGTTGCCACTTGTTGTCTTAATAACTAAAATAAACAAGCATACTGAATTCAACATAATATACACTAATGACACTGGTAATCACAATGTCATTGTGCTAAATCTCAACTATTTCGTGATACTTTAGCGATTTTAATACGACCTCAAACAAACAAGATTTAAACCTGCTTTCAATTTGATCTGAAATGTCAAATCAAGAACACCCAAATGTATAAATTTACGTATTTTCATAAGTCACTCTTTACTAAAGCGAAATATTCTTGATTTAAATTTGTACTCAAGTTTATACAAAACCCATAAAGAAAACAACGATTCTTGAGTAATATAGTTGTGTGTTACAACTTTTATATTTAAACATTTTATCTCTGACTAATTGTTTCAGGGACAGCATTTGACTGACATGGATTTGATTTGTAGATCATGGCATCATTTCAGGTAACAAATAGCCCCCAATATGCCTAAACGCAGTATATTAGCAGATTTTCGATATTCCACACCTGTTTCACAACAGAAAATATTAGAACTTTTGAATCACATTGAGTGCCTAAAAATAAAGAAGCAACACAAGAACTTGCAAAATAGTAAATAACTGTAACGTTGAAAATCTCATATTTCACTCGATTAGAGGCAAAGGTTAGAGCAAGCAATATCAGTGGGGATTTAACGATCAAGTTTCGTGACAATCAGTGTTTAGAAGCGTATAAAACGTTTTAGTTTATAACCCTTCCTTAGTGTAAAAGAAACATACTGATAAAAATTCGAGAATATTTTCTCCTAACAATCATTCAAAGCGTTTTTTTTTTATTTGATTCTAAAGTTTAAAATCTATATCGAGCTATAGTGCGAAAAGAATCAAGTAATGAGAGTAAAATTTGTCAATAGTGTGACATGGAAGTAGCTAGTATATTAAACTTCGTGCAGAGGCAGTATGCATAATCCTGGTTTGTTTTTGTTTGTTTTTTTTTTAATTTCGCGCAAAGCTACACGAGGGCTATCTGCGCTAGCCGTCCCTATTTTAGCAGTGTAAGACTAGAGGGAAGGCAGCTAGTCATCACCACCCACCGCCAACACTTTTACCAACGAATAGTGAGATTGACCGTCACATTATAACATCCCCACGGCTGAAAGGGCAAACATGTTTGGTGTGACAGGGATTCGAACCCGCGACCCTCAGATTGCGAGTCGAGTGCCTTAACCACCTGGCCATGCCGGCCCCATAATCCTGGTGGAGAACTGTTCTGGTACAAATTGAACCTGGTACATTCTTTGATTTCTTTTAGTTAAAATCTAGCCGCAATAAGTCGAATCAGTAGAATAAACTTTGTTGGTGTAATGAAGTTTTGTTACTTAAACCGTTAAATTCGCTACGTTTCATCAAAAAATATATATCGTTGGAAAATTTCAAGTTCTTAAACTTTACATTTTTCGTAACAGTGATATACTGATATTTAATTCAATTAAGCCCCCAAGTGGCACAGCGGTAAGTCTGTAGACTTATACGCTAAAAAACGGGTTTCAGTATTCGTGGTGGGCATAGACAGCTGATTGTGCAGCTTTGTGCCTAAATACAAACAAAAATGTAACGAAACATTAAAGACATAGTTCTTTGCAAAACTAGTTACTAAATGCATATTTCCTTATTTCTATTTTATTCTTGCTATATACATATATAGCTCTCTGTTTGAGAAGTTAATAAAATCAGATCATTAACTCATTCTCTTAAGTGCCTTTTTATATAATATTATTAGTACAGTTATACAAAAGAAAATCTCAATAAACTTTCTTGTGAAATATTACCTGCTGGGAAATCCATTTCACCGATGTCTGTAACGACTGACATGCGAATCATAGAATATAAATGATTGTGAAATATTACCTGCTGGGAAATCCATTTCACCGATGTCTGTAACGACTGACATACGAATCACAGAATATAAATGATTGTGAAATATTACCTGCTGGGAAATCCATTTCACCGATGTCTGTAACGACTGACATGCGAATCATAGAATATAAATGATTGTGAAATATTACCTGCTGGGAACTCCATTTCATCGATGTCTGTAACGACTGACATGCGAATCATAGAATATAAATGATTGTGAAATATTACCTGCTGGGAAATCCATTTCACCGATGTCTGTAACGACTGACATGCGAATCATAAAATGTAAATTCCTAAAAACTACCAGTACACTAACTGACATATTCTTTTTTTTTGTATTTTCTAAACGTATATAATACACTATTTTAATAATACTACTATCTTATTACATGTAAGCTGAAAGACAAGTTATGCATATTCAATGAACAATAACTTGAATGATTAGAAGCTTGGTGTATTGGTAAGTAGTGTTCATCTAAATAGCAAAAAGCTGGCGTATTTATGTGTTTTGTAAATGACAGCGTCCTTTTCCATTTTTATTTATAGTTAGTTTCGTTAAATTATATTGATTGCAACGCTAGAATATGTTAATACATTTTTGGCTTATAATTACACTCATGGAGACTATTTTACACCGTTGGATTAGTATATTGATTTAGGACTAACTAAAATTTCCTAATTTTTTAGCCCACCTCATGTTCAGCCATCGAAGTTCATGTTCTGTTCCTTTCTTTACATTTTCACAGTTGAAGATTTGGTTGTATTGTGTTCATCTTCTGGTTAAGAACTGGTTTTCGTAGCTTAATGGCAAGAGATTCTAATATTCTAAGTTGAAATGATGATGGGAGAAGAAAATGGAGATAGGCACAATATCACATCCGTTTAGTTCGTTGGTAATACTACTAGTGCTGTACATTGTAGCGTTACAGTGTGCTTTTAATCGACTGCAGGCCTTCTAGCGGTTGATCCAATATATCCCTGGTTGCACTTCGGACACGTGAACTCATATACCACTAGCGAAGTATTCAATAGATATTGTTTGTCTTTAAAGTTGAAGAGCCATTTAAATTTGGACTCCGTTTTAATGATATATTTGTAGCTGATTTTATGGACACAACTTTTTGATAATTATATTTTCAATTATATATGAAATAGTGCCTAAGTAAGGTAAGACGAAAGTAACAGTTTTCTTCGGAACATCTAACATAACAAATGAGCCATTCAGTTTTTCGTTTCGTTTGTGTATTATTCTATTTAGGAACGAACGGAATACAATTTGTTTTAAGCGTTTTTTTTTTAGTGTTCTCAACTTCTGCTTCAAAAAGGTTTTGATGTCCTGATATTCTAAACGATATGAATAGCCGATATTTAACCAGATTTATTTAAAAACTGAAGTAGTGAATCATTTAAAATGTGATTCAAGTCCAGTGAAAGTGAAGTTATGCTGCACTTTAGTGGTAAGTAGAGCCTGGTTATTCAAGACATGGACATCTAAGAGCTAAAGTTTGTCATTCTGTTGATTTCCAACAGAGAACTTCATATTAAGCGTAAAAAACACAAAAACCGCCTTTTTTGACACATGAAAGACTGATAATAAAGAGAAATTTAATAAATCAGTTAGCCCCCCAGTGGCACAGCGGTATGTCTGCGGACTTACATCGCTAGAATCCGGGTTTCGATACCCGTGGTGGGCAGAGCACAGATAGCCCATTGTGTAGCTTTGTGCTTAATTACAAACAAACAAACTAAATCAGTTGTAGTTGCTGTAAAATGTACATAGGACAAACAAAAAGGAAACTCAAAACGGGATTAAAAGAACACCAGTTTGGCATAAAACCACTGTAGCTGAGAATTTCTTGAACTGTGTGGGTAATTTGGACTGAAACAATGAAAAAAATCTTAAAAAATGCACAAACAAACAGAGAAAAGAACTTAAAAGAAAGTATTTGTATAATTAAGAATAGATGTGTGTGTTTAAATAGAGACGATGGACCAATCAACGTGTCTCATTGGAATGCTTACTTAACTTAAGTATTCCCTCATTTACGATTGAATTTCCACCCCTTGTTTCCTGACCTTATATTTGAAAATGAACTCATCCATTAATTTATTTTAGCTGAATATATGCTAAGCCAACAATGTAGATACTAGCCCTAATAATGGTAACTGTGTTACCGAAACTAGTCGGCTGTAAGTAATAATAAATATTTTACCTTTCATTGTGCCAAAAAATCTTGGTTTAAGTTGTTTATTTTTACTCTTAATATAGTAGAAGAATGTGTCTGAAAAGAAATTAAGAAAACTTTATATTAGGAAGTTTGTTATTTAAAAACCTGAGAGATTGGTTAACCGACTCAATATTGTTGAAAACCATGAAAGTGTCATCAAAGAATCTTCTGAGACACAGGACAGACCTATAACTAAGTTTTGTCTTGGAAGCATAGAGAATGATCAAGAGCAAAGTTGGAACCCTAAATCACTTCATCAATATGTTCATAGATTTTACCGTTAAACATAAAACGTGATTGTTTAGTCGTAAAACAATATAGTGTTTTAAAAAACATCTTTATTTATACCCTGTGCAATCTTATTTTCAGTAAACACAAGGTTAAAACAAATGTCAATGGTTTCATCTAGAGGTATATTTGTAAACAATGACTCGATATCATAACTAGCATAATGAACATCATCATTAAACTGTGTTTGTTTTAATTTACTGACAAATTCAAAAGTATCCTTAACAGAATACTCATTTTATATAAACTCTTTCAAAACTAAGGTCAACAATTTTGCTAATGGTTGATTATAGACGCCTACAATAGAGAAACTGGTTTAACTGGACATCCCTATTTGTGAACTTTAGGAAGTCCATAGATAAACCTATACTGTGAACTAATTGGTTTGATTGTTTTCGTACATGTATTCCGTCATGATGCTGTTATTTTTAACTTTAAACGGTGTCTCATAAGTTTCACTTCCGTGAGGTCACTCACAATTTCTATAAAGTTATTCGTAATACTTAGAATATCTTATACTTTGTTGATGTAATTAATCTTGTTTAAGATACCAACCCCATTACCTTTATCCAGTTTAAAGATTACAATGTTCTTACAAGTTTTTAAATCTTTCAAAGCCTAAGTTTCGTCCGTGCTAAAATCACTGCTCTTTTTTTCTAAGTCTAAAATCTTGTAACTTCCCGGAGGCACATTCAGTAAATTAAGTTTTAACCAATTCAAAAGTTTTGCATCCAGTTTTCCAAATTTGACACTTAGACAATTGTTTTAAGACAGGTTCAAAATCTAGAAAATAATATTATTCAGTAACTTGCTTAGAGAGAATAGAAAATTGTAACTATCCGGTTAAGATCCTTTTCTCATCATCAGACAAATGATAGTCTGATAAATTACGAATAACATCTTATGGTTGTTCCAAAACGTATACCCATGTCTAGGCTTTTTAAGGTAATTGAGTTTACCTAATTGTTAAACCCTAATAACAGTTAAAACTTTATGTTCCAAGTCAGACTCTCCAATAAAAATGAACGCATGTTCTATAAACATGACAACTGATATAACAGAAAACTATTTCAACCAGAACCACATTAGAAATCATACTACTGTAGTGCACACATGACATATCATACAACTGTAGTCCACTAAATTGACGTTTGAACTTAGAACCACATGATAGATCATACAACTGTAGTCCATTAACTTGACGTTTGAAGTTACAACCACATGATAGATCATACAAGTGTAGTCCACTAACTTGACGTTTGAACATCCAACAATGAAGTGCAGTTTTTAGATACACACATTAACGTTCTTTCGTTCTGAAAGATGGCTCAAGACTATTCAGCTTTTAAGCTAATTTTTATTTTTAAGTTTTCGTCGCTTATCGATGGGATGAATTGTGGCATAAAATTATTATCCTCACCTAAGTTTGCTGATTTTGCTCGAAATTGTAGTTCTCTTTCAGTCGTAGTATGGGTTTTGTGACTTAATGTGAGGTTATATGTTTTCTTATCACAGTTCTATTCCACTTGATATCATAACAAATCATAGGCTTCATCAAAGACCCTGTATCGTTAAGATGGTCCACGCAACTCGACGATTGCAATAAGGCTAGTTGCAATACTCCAAGTGGTAGGTAGAAAGCAGCTGCTGCTGTTAACTGTTATTCCATCAGCCTGAGGGATAAAGAACCTCTGCATGTTCACATATATATATATTACTCTCGCTATCTATATGAATAAAACCTAATGTTACGACATCGAGGTCACGTAACTAATATCACGCCACGTCATTCTCGAACTTTCACGTCTTTTCCTTAAATCTCGTGATCTTTCTAGATATAGTGTAGGCTTGTATATAAAAGACCGGCCACGAAGCGACGGGGAGGTAATGAGTAATTGAATGTATGCGGACAAAATATTGTTGGCCACGTGAGACGTGAGTTATAGCGTTGTTATAGAGCGACTGTTGAAATTAAGTGTATCGTAAAGTTGTATTCGGAAAGAATAAACCAGTTTTATTTAAGAAAGGACTTGTGTCGCTAAAGTTTCGTCGGAACGAATTTACGGAAAATTAACGAACGAACGGAGACGTATTACTAATAAAGTGAAATGCATCATTCCACTTTCAGTTCATTGCACCACTTGTTTGTATTCGTAAGTTTTAATGGCAAACATGTTGATATGCGTGCCCATTTTATAGACGTAAATAATAGGTGTTCAATCTAATATGCAGCAATACTTGACATGTTTCTTTGTGTGTTTTCTGTATACTTTTTTTCAAGTACCTGTATATAACACCTCTTCCTGTATTATATCAAATTGTCATGATATCACTGAAATTCGTATTACGATTCAGAACTAGTTTTTAAACTATTTAGTATGGAATACTAGCAGAGACCCGCAAAATATTTTCGGCCAAATGATTATCTTTATTGTAATACCACTTCTTTAAATACAAGATTTTAAAAATAATACAAAATGATTCTAATCGCAGACATCGAAGTATATAACTCCATTTGCCTTAGGCCTAACATTAGTTAAGCCTTTATTAAGTACCGCCTGTATTCGATAAAGAAATAAACTTCACACTGTAATTTGTGTAAGTTTTTTGTTTTACTGTAGTTAGGGTTAAACTTTACAGTACATGACACTATCAATAAATAAGCTTACAATGATATTCTACTATTTAACGTTAGACCTTTTTTTAAAAAAGTTGATTAGCTTTTAATATGTTTTTATATAAATTTGTCTACTAAAGTATATTTACATCCGTTTTTTGTTTTTGTCGAAATGAAGAGTGCGAACATGCTCTTGATAGTAAAGGGGGGGGGGCGCATATTCAGGAGAGACAAAAACTGAGTGTTATTATTATGATAGATGGTCATTTATTTGACCTAACCTACACGAATCCGTGAAAACATACACAGATATTAGGTTATTTCACCCGTCGGTATGATCAAAAACAAGAAAAACAATTTAATTGTAAGGTATAAACTCACAAATATGTCATAAAATGTGCGGTTAGATAGATAGGCGGCTTGATAAGTGATATCAAATCAGCTGCAAGATGGCGCTGTTCAAATTTCATTACGCTTTATAGGGTCTAAGGCTACCAATCTGATCTTCCAAAGGGCTATTCTCTCCGGTTTAACATTATCCTAACATTCTTCCAACAGGCTATTCTTGCCAGTTTAACAATATCTTAAGTTATTCCAACTGGCTTTTCTCGCCAGTTTAACAACATTCAGTCATGAATATTCTAATGTACTTCCAACGTGCTATTCTGGTCTGTATAAAAATAATATCGTACTAATTCACAGGCTCGGCGTTTGATTTTGCCAAGAGTATTTTGCTGGCTCATTTATAGATACGAGACTTGAAGAAGATGTTAACCATAGGGTTGAAAGGATATTTGTTTTTGTTTGAAATTGAGCAAGTTACAAACTTTATACATTTAAGCTAACGGTACCGGTTAAGGAAGTAAGAATTGTGTAAAGGACAATGTTAGATAATGTTCATCTTCCTTCTATTGTTAAATTCCTACTGGCCTCATTAAATGGTAATTGTATACCCTACTTTGTAGAAAGCAATAATTGACTCATTAAACTGATTAGGCACCTGTGTTTTTAAATTCAAAGGCAAAAATCTATTAAAAAGTGGAAATGTGCCCTATTTCGGGTGTGGTTTTATGCACCTTCTCAGGTAAAGATCCTAAAACAAAATAGCCCTTGTACACCATCTAACATATTCCAATTACCATACAAAATATTATGGTAATCGAGCCAGCCAACTCTGGGTGATGGATGCTAACAACCACATACACACACACACACACACAAATAATGAATCATCTTTATAGTAATATTTAAGCTCTGGAAGTTGCCCCCCCCCCCCCAGTGGCACAGCGGTACGTCTGCGGACTTACAACGCTAGAATCCGGGTTTCGATACCCTTGGTGGGCAGAGCACAGATACCCTATTGTGTAGCTTTGTGCTTAATTACAAACAAACAAAAGCTCTGGAAGTTTTAAACTTTCTTCTTTCAAAATCATCATGAAGCTAGAAACTCAATAAAAAATATCGAAATAAGTGAATGCATAAATTCAGTAGTTCCAATGTTTTTATCCTTTGAAATTATGTGTATCATTATAGATCGATTGAAATTTAAAGTTTCATATAACAAAGTAAATAGGTGTAAAGGCAAGTTACGTCTTTCGATTGAAAACCAAAATATTCGGTCTGTTTCTGCAATCCAAAAAGCAAACTTTTTTGATGTCAAATGGTAAACTGGAATTTCTAATAAATTCTTTGAACAGTTAGAAATCGTTATTTATATTTTTCTAAAATATTTGTATTCGATGATTCTGATAGTAGGCAGCTAGAATGACATAAAATAAAACTCTTCATACAACAAATATAATCATGACTTTTATACTCAATTAAGAACGGTATTGTACTTAACAAAACTATCAGCAATTTGTCAATAGCGCCATCTGTTAAATCTTGAGTTACTAATGTCTGAAAATGGTACGATACCTTCATTCTTATAGCGCGCACACAGTCCCAAAATGTGAAGAGCGTTTTTGTGGCAACGGGATGCAAACCATGAACCTTCTGCTTTACATTCCTGACATGCTAAGTAAAAGGTTATGCACAACTCCGGCAAGTTTTGAAGCATGTCTATTTTACAAAGACGACATATCCATACTGAAAAGCGAGTGTAATGTTTTGTTAAGTTAAAACAAGTGCGTGAATAACTCTGCCTGTATATTCATATTAGTAATTTCTACAAATAAATGTGAGGCCCGAAATCTGAAATACAAATAAAGTAAACCAAATACTGTTCATTATTTTATATCATGTGGAGCTGTTAGGAATGTTATTTACAACATACACAAACCAAAATATTAAACATATCTGTATGTAATTTCCTAAAGCATCTATTTAATTATTTTCATACAGGTTTCTTTTGCTTCGTCATGTGTTAAGGCGTTAACTTCTCTAATAATTCATCCTGTGTTTCTTCAGGTGTCAAGGGGATAAGTTCTCCAACAACTTACCTCAAATTTCGTCAAGTGTCAAGGTGCTAACTTCTAACTTCTCTAACAACCTACCATATACATTGTAAGTAGTCAAGGCGATGAGTTCTATAATAATTCCTCATAGTTTGTGTCGAAAGTCAAAGCAATGAGTTTTCTAACAATGTACTTCATGTTTCGTCAAGTGTCAAGGTGCTAACTTCTAACTTCTCTAACAACCTACCATATACATTGTAAGTAGTCAAGGCGATGAGTTCTATAATAATTCCTCATAGTTTGTGTCGAAAGTCAAAGCAATGAGTTTTCTAACAATGTACTTCATGTTTCGTCAGGTGTCAAGGCACTAACTTTTCTAACAGTTCATCTTGTAGTTCGCCAGGTATTAAGGCAATGGGTTCTTTAACAATTTACCTTATGTTTCCTGAGATGTGAAGGCACTAACTTCTCTAACCACTTATCTTATGTTTCGTCAGGCGTTAAAGCGATACGCTCTTTAACAATTTACCTATCGTTTCGTCAGATGTCAAGGCAATAAGTTATTTAACAATTCATTTTATGTTTCGTCAGATGACTAGGAAATTAGATCTTTCCCAATTTACTTTATATTCTATCAGGTGTCAAGATACTAACTTCTCTAACCATTTAACTTATGTTTCGTCAGGTGTCAAGGTGATAAGTTATTTAATCATTTACCTTAAGTTTCATCGGGTGTCAAGGCAATAAGTTCTTTAGCAATTAATTTTGTTTCGTCACATGTCAAGGAAATGAGATTTTTCACAATTTACTTTATGGTTCATTAGATGTCCAGACACTAACCTTTCCAACCATTTAAGTTTTGTTTCGTCAGATTTCAAGGCAATGAGTTTTTAACAACTTACCATATGTTACGTCAGGTGTCAAGGCAGTGAGTTTTCTAGCAGTTTACCTTGTGTTTTATCAGGTGTCAAGGCAACGAGTTCTTTAACGATTTAATGGAACTGTTAGGAAAAGATTTACTTATTATTTTCCTGATTTCAACAACGTTTATTGTCGTTATTAATTATTATGCACGCAATCAAGAAACACGTATTTTTATAGATATAATATATGCGCTTTTATGTTGCATAATTGCGCAGTTTTATAAAACAACAGTAACAAAAAAATTGTAATTTGCCATACATTAATATGCCGAAAAACTGTGCGATGTGAGAGCGCAAGTTTCCTAGAAGCTATAGAAAACACGTACACTAGTACATGATATGTTTATAATAAATCAATGTTGTATTTCGTTAATAAATTACGCTGTTCTGCGACTGTGTTTGATACTGAAGTTATATTGAAGTTCTAGTTTTGTGGAACTTGACATTTCATTTTATAAACTTCGAAGTACATATCATAAATTGGGATTCCCATCGAAGTACGTGTCATAAATTGAGATTCCAATCGTAGTACGTATCATAAATTGAGATTTCCATCGAAGTACGTATCATAAATTGAGATTTCCATCGAAGTAAGTATCATAAATTAGATTCCCATCGAAGTACGTATCATAAATTGAGATTCTCATCGAAGTACGTATCATAAATTGGGATTTCCATCGAAGTATGTATCATAAATTGAGATTCCCATCGAAGTACGTATCATAAATTGGGATTTCCATCGAAGTACGTATCATAAATTGAGATTCTCATCGAAGTACGTATCATAAATTGGGATTTCCATCGAAGTACGTATCATAAATTGAGATTCTCATCGAAGTACGTATCATAAATTGAGATTCCCATCGAAGTACGTATCATAAATTGAGATTTCCATCGAAGTACGTATCATAAATTGAGATTTCCATCGAAGTACGTATCATAAATTGAGATTTCCATCGAAGTACGTATCATAAATTGAGATTCTCATCGAAGTGCGTATCATAAATTGAGATTCTCATCGAAGTACGTATCATAAATTGAGATTTCCATCGAAGTACGTATCATAAATTGAGATTCCCATCGAAGTACGTATCATAAATTGAGATTCTCACAGGTTTACAAATAATCTATAAAACTAGAATTTCAAATGTGTTTTTATTTACAATTTGTAATGATAACGCACATTTTATAAAGCAATCAAAGTAGACTATACGAAAAATCATACAATTCGTAATACATGTGGTTTGAACTGAGTTTTTTAAGTATACAGAGTGTATTATGTTAATTTCCCAAGGCCTATAGTTACACTATTATATATATATATATATATATATGCATATTAGTATCTTAGAATCACGTATCTTCAAGATCAAATAATTAATGACAAAGATAATATAACTGGTTGGTTTCAAGAAACAAGAAAAGTTCACTTAATCAGACGAAATACTGTCGAAGTATCAATTTTTCGATCGAAGACTAGATCAGCAGAAAATAGGAACATGCCCAATAAGTACTTTCTTACATTGGAACAGAAAAACTGTATTTTATAAGTACTACGAACTTTAAAAGTAGCACAAAAGAAAACTTTATAAGTAACAATGATAGACAGACGAAGAGTATTAAATATTATTCATGTCTTCATAGGATGAAAAAATTTAAATTTTGGACAAATGGGAATGGAAAAATGGATAAAATATATAGTTTTCTAAACCTTCAAATAATAACATTTATGTAAAGAAAGTGCAGCATTAAAAATTGAATACTATTTCAGAAGCGGTACAGCCGAATATTATTGGTTTAAAATCAGCCTCAGTAAGTTAGACCTGAATTACCTGATTCTCTCGGATCCTTTATTACTGTTCATCGTTAAATCGACTAACTATCGTAATATTTTGAGTCGGCGGTAGGCTTGAAGGCTTCGAAGGTTAAAATTTAGGTTTAGATTCCTGTGATGAACATAGCGCAAATAGCCACTTGAGCAAACGAGCTATAACCATACGATTTTCACTAACTGGTAGGGGAGAACTAGCTTTGTTAATCGTCACAAGCAGAAAATGTACACTTACGTCATCGTAAAAGTTATGAAACACTGCAAACTTTTTCAAGCTCTTCGCAATGAGATTTACAAAACTTTGCCAATTCCTGTCCCAGTGTCCAGTTGTACTTTTCTACCATCCCATCAGACTGTGGGTGAAGTGGCGTTGTCCTGGTCTTTCGGATGCCAAACAACTTGCAGCATTCTTGGAACACAGCTGATTCAAAGTTACAGCCTTGATCTGAATGCAGTTCATATGGCATACCAAATCTGAAGAAATCACTAATAGCCGAAGCTAAAGTTGTAGCTTCCTGATTTGGTATTGCATATGCCTCAGACAACTTGGTGAAATAATCCATCACCACACAAATGTACTTGTTTCCAGCACGAGTTTGGGGTAGAGGACCAGCAATGTCGACGGCTATTCTTTCCATTGGTGCACCAACTTGATATAACTTCATTGGGGCACGTCCCTTATGCTTGGGTCCCCTTTTAGCACAACATGCACTGCATGTTCTGCACCATTCTTCCACATCTTGTCTCATACCTATCCAGTAAAATCTGTGTCGTAGGTGACTCAATGTCTTCTTAATTCCGAGATGTCCTCCTGTTACAGTATCATGGGATTGACGCAGCACAACTTCCCGTAACTTTCTCGGTGTAACCGTTTGCCAGGTCGTCACTTTCCCATCTGCAGTTTCCCATCTCCGCCGAAGAATACCATATTCAAGCCTCAACTGGTCCCATTGTGCTCAATAGTTTTTGTCACAGGGCTTAGACTAGACACCTTCTCCCAAGCAGGCGCAACACTTGCTTTTAGAAACCATCATTGGCTTCAAATCTTGGTCTTTCTCCTGTTCTGCTTTGA
>NW_013669161.1:41002-47551 GCF_000517525.1 Limulus polyphemus
TCCAAGTATTTCCAGTGGTTGTCCTTTTAAGCTCGTTGCCAGATATACTGATTTCTGCTCCTCTGCACATCCGTTCATCTCTGCCAGTAACTCAAATTGTGCTCTATATGCTTCCCACGGTTCTTTCCCATGTTATTCCTGTGGCTTCCTTCGTACTGGATCACTCCTAGTACTGACATTCATATCTGGGATGTGACTTCTAACGGGACTGAATATGTCTGCATTAGGTTTTAGCTGCAGGGTCTGGAAAGGGCTTGTCATTGTCTGGGGCTGGTTAAGTCGATGGTTAATGTATCCTCCTTGTGTAAAAGATAATAAATCGTCCTTTGACGTATCTAATTCGCTTTTAAATTTACTAATGTTTTTCATTTGTACTTCTTGCCACTGTTGTTGATTTTCCTGTAGTTGCTGCTGACTTTCCTGCAACTGTTGGATACTTTCTTCCTGTTTCCTTTCTTGTTCTAGTTGCCCCTGCTGTAATCTCTCTTCTTGTTTCTATTCTCGTTCTTCTTGTTTCTTTTCTTTTTCCTCCAACCACTGCTGTAATCTCTCTTCTTGTTTATTTTCTCGTTCTTTTTGTTTCTTTTGCTGTTCTTGTATTGCTCCCATCAAGTCTGCTAAACTGTAGTTTGATTTGCTGCTTCTCGTTTCCATTTTTTTTTGTCCCACTCTCTGACACCAATTTGTTACGTCTCCGTTCGTTAGTTAATTTTCCGTAAAAATTCTTCCCGAAGAATTTTACCGATACAAGTCCTTTCTTAAATAAAACTGGTTTAGTTTTTCTGAATACAACTTTGCGATACACTTAATTTCAACAGTCGCGCTATAACAAATGCTATAATTCACAACGAACGTCTCACGTGCTCAACAATATTCTCTCTCCACAGTTCAATTACACTTTACCTTACGTTGCTTCTTGGCTGGTCTTATATATGTACAAGACTACCCCAATCTAGTAGTCTCTCGACATTTCATGAAGGTTCGAGAAGGAAGTGGCGTGATACGAGCGTCACGTGACCTGCGTTGTCGTAACACTGGTTTCGTTACGATTAACGAGTTGATGATATGGGCTTTTTGATGAGGCGTTTCCATATTCCGAAAGGGTTGTCGTTTTCCTGTTCAATAATAATGATTATATTTGTTTGTTTGTAACTAAGCACAAAGCTACACAATGGGCTATCTATGCTCTGCCCATCTCGGGTATCGAAACCCGGATTCTAGCGCTGTAAGTCCGCAGACATACTGCTGTGCCACTGGGGGGGGGATAATGATTGTAATAAAGTTTTGTTTGTCGTCGTGTGGCTTCTTGTTGGATTGAATGTCTCGTGGTTTCTTTGTTTTGGTTTCACTGATTGTTTTCAACTGTTCCTTTGGGGTAACCATTTCTATGACTACAGATCTCCTTAATTCACTGTTTAAATTGTTCGGGTACATAAGTCAGGTGCAATTTGAATTATACATTTTAGGGTTCCAAGTTGTTTTTTTTTCTTCGTGGATGATGTTTGGATCTCCAGCTACATATTGTCTTGGGTTTGATGGTGTAATATCCAACTGATATCCCAGTGATGGGAACATTCAAAACATTTATGGGGATATTTACTTTATCTTCAATGGTGAAGTTGATGTTGTTAATATTGTTTAAAAACAGTTTCTCGAGATCAGAGTTAAACCCACAGACAACATTAGAGTTAAAATCACAGAAAACGTCATCAACATACTTTATCCAGTGTACAGGAATATTTATGGCTATATTGAATGGCTTCCTTTTTAGTTGAATTGGAAAGACATTAGCTGGATAGCTCGATAAAGATTCGCGTGTACAGTGTCCATCAATAAAAATACACACCATATTTTTGTTCATTTTTATGTATTTTGTATTTTCATATATTTTGCAAATAATTATTGCCAACTGTGTTAAATATTTATAACTTAACACGTGTAGTGCTGAGAATAGTTGTTGTTTTTTCATTTGTAATTGTTGTTAATCATATATTATCTGAAAAAAGGCCCGCTCCTACGAGCCAAAACGTCCCAGTTTTAATTGCTTAAAAATATTTCCACTGCAAAGCTGATCAGCATATTAAATTTAATGACATAGTGGGATCCTTATCTTTAAATATCTATTGATAAAGATTTTGATTATATTTTATCGTAGTAGTTGCCCCCCACCCCAGTGGCACAGCGGTATGTCTGCGGACTTACAACGCTAGAATCCGGGTTTCGATACCCGTGGTGGGCAGAGAACAGATAGCCCTTGTGTAGCTTTGTGCATAATTAAAAACAAAACAAAAATATCTTAGTCTAGGGTTAACCAGATTCGTAAAATAATTCAATTTTTTTTATCCCCATAAAAATTCACTTCTATACGAAGTTAATTTATCTTCCTTCTTACCAAATAAATGTTCTTAAAAACAGAGCACTAGCACATAGGCTATGTTTGGACTTGTTTGAAAAACACTTCAGATTGCAGCTTTATATCTATCTTTCTTTGCATTTCTGATGATACAACTAAAGACTTGTTCTTTATGTTTTTACACAGACGAAACTTAAAACAATATATGTTGTTGTTGCTCTAGTGCAAAGTTACACAATGGGCTATGTGAGCTCTGTTCACCTTGGGAATAAAACTCTTAATTTTAGCGTTATGAGTCCGTAAACTTGCCGCTAACTCATTGAGGGACTTGAAAACATTGAGAACTTTTATTAGCAGTCTTGCATTTTCTTCTCATGATTGCATTTCTGGAAAGAGAATTTGCAACTTATCACAGCAGAATATAAAGACGTTATTAAACTTGAAAATCACAATGATTTAATTAGATTAATGTCTAGCACGGGAATAAGATAGTATTTATAAGGATAGTGATTTCATTAGTTAGGTCTCCCGTATATTATAGATAATAGCAAAAATTTGTGGAAATATTTAAAGACCCAGCACTTACAAGAGATACAAAAGTATGTATTACAGTTCAAGAAAGAAAGGTATATCCAAAATGTTCATAAAAGAACTTAACTAATTGGTTCTCATGATGGAATAATGCATGGATTATTAGACCAATTCGTTCTCATGCTGGAATAATACATTGTTTATTAGACCAATTAGTTCTCATGCTGGAATAATGCACGGTTTATTAGACCAATTGGTTCTCATGCTGGAATAATTCATGTTTAATCTAAAATTCACAAACTGGACAGCACTATGAGACCAATGGTTTCACTATTAAATAGTTTCAAATATTGGCGCCTATGTTTATAAATAGTCAGGAGTTTTAGTAAATGTTTTTCGAGAATACACATGAAACGAATTTACTGTCAAAGACGGCTTAGAGTTTTATAATTTTTACAGAATCTGAAATTCAATGATAATGTGTATACAACTAGTTTTAATGTGAAGTTTCTCCATACTAATATTTTGTTGTAAAAATTTGATTAAGGCTTTAAATTGTTTTTTTCCTTCTATAGTTCAAATATCTAGGCATGTATTTTTTTAAGCTGACGTCTTTTTAAACTTAAAGCATCACGTTCTATGTTTTATGGGTCAATTTGCGATCAAATAATAAAGTTAGAATGGGATTAAAACATGCAACTGCCGAGATAGTGTGTTCGTGATATGTTTACTATTTTTCAGTCAAAAGATAATGTTCATGAATTTTTGACATGTCTAAAAACTAAACGCCGGAATATGAAGTTTACAGTTTACTATGCTCAGTTTTTGATACTTTACTAAATATTCAGCAGAGCGGCTTCAAAACTGATGTATATCATAAAACGAATTTTTTAGAACTTTAGGTTCACTTTAATAGTTTTGCTCCTACAACATTTAAAGTTAATTTAGTGAAGTCTTAGGGACCGTGCTTATAAGATTATAAGGAGTCATTGAAACATAATGAATTGAACAGTAATTTCATTATTAGTAACATCATTATAATGTTAAACAAGCTATCCATCCATGAAGCCTTAAAGATTGATTTGCCCAAGGCATCAATAGGAATAATGTTTCCATATCGAGGAAAACAATAGCAATGCATAAAAAAGTTGGTTTTAGTCCTAGCATGATATATTCACAGATATACAGCTGATGTGTTTTAAAAACAACTTTAATGCTACTATTTCTAAGGATAAGAGGTCGTATCATCTACAAATTTGCTTTTTGTGGTTGTGCGGATGAACACGTACATTCCACTTCTAGGTAATTGTTATTCGTATAAAACAACATATTCTTGGTAAATACACGAAGAACTCGTCAATTATTACATGGCATGTCTCAATAAAATTTAATGTTGGTGTCAATAATTTGTGGTTTAGTCGATCAGAGCATGAATAGCAATTACGGATCTAAGGGAGAATATGGTAACAGCCAAATTGAGACCGATTTTAAACCAACAAAATCTGCTTTCTGCTTCTCCTTAAATTGCAAATCTGTTCCAAATTTCAAATTATTTATATAATTAGCTAGAAAGGGAAATTAGTTGGTGAAACTATTTATTGTCTTAAGAAAAAGTACAATCGAAAGTCCTCTATGTTTGATTAGATTATTGATTACATTAGATTTGATTAGACTAGATTATAGTTCTTTAGATTATTTTAAAAACATCTGAAATAGAATTTAAAAAAAGTTTTCGGCTACTCAGCAGGAAAGAATAATTAGTCTTTGTACTAAAAAATGAGCTTCGTGGCTCTTTATTTAATTGAATACTCATTACACTATTCAGGATTACAAAGTAGACCAGTCGGGTTTATAGCCCAGAGGGAAATCTATTCTGTCTCATCTGCCCATGATAATTAAAAATACTTTTTTGTTTTCTTTAGATATGTCAATGACAATATGAACCTTCTGGGTCTTCTCTTAGTAGCTAATTTTGAAATTTATTTTCATTTCTTAGCCATTCTTCCAAAAACTTTCCAATTTGTTTATCATTTTTAAGCCAGGATTTCTAATTGGATTAAAAATATGTTTACAAATTATACGATATTGTCAAAATTACATAGTTAGCTCACATTTTCCACTCATGCTACAATATGTACAAAAATATCCTATCTGTTTTTTGTTTTTTTTCAGTTTTTATTTCTTTGTTGTTTATTGAAATTTTAACCCCCCCCCCCCTTTGTGTATTCTTCCGTGGATAAGCGGCAAACTTGAGTTTTTCAGTTCAAAAAGCAGATAAAATACTAGTTTTCATATCTTGAAGTCACTAGTTCTCCCCTTAGCTTAGACTTCCAAATGTATTCTGGTTGCTGTATATATCTTATGTCGATTTATCTACTTTTTTACGTTCTTGTCTGCTTTCCAAAATATTATGAAATAATAGTTTCTTTATGTATAAGACTACAAAATCCTCTTAAGAATTACATATTAAAAAAAGAGAAAAATTTCAAACCTTAATCCTACTCTTTTCGAACTTAACCTGAAATTTACTTTACATAATTCTACAGTAAATACATACATAACCTCCATCTCGATAAAATAGTTTTTCACTTGTTACTATTTCACCTTGTGGCTTTGAGAGACTCCCGAAGAAACTGCAAGAAGAATTATTGAAAAACAAAAAGAAAGAAAAAAAAAGTTTATATTTCCTAGATTGAAGTTGTATATGTATTTGCGAATAGAACTTATTGAGGGTAATAATGTTACTTATAACTCCAAACACGGTACTGTTGTGTAATGAATGATCCAAGTTATTTTGTATCTTAGCTATTATCACTAATTGGTCATACCAGCAAGATATTTCAAAACAATATCGAACAGATTATGTTATTATGACATTTAACAATTTATTTTGTATGCATCTTTTTTTTTCACGCAAAATTACGAATAGCTGTTGTAACACATTTGTTGTTATGTATTTATTTTAATATGAACGTTGTTAGATTAAGTTTATATTTAGAAACATGCATAGCTTATACTGTTAGATAGGTATTGCGTAACTCCCGCCTATTCTCCAAAGTTTTAGAAGATTCTCGAGGGTAAGAATCAACAATATATGTGTATACGTAAACGCTTTAACTAGCATTGTTACGTAAGACTGAAATTTCTAGAACGCCTCCACCCACCTATAAATATAACCAATGCGGCGCGCCAAAAGGAGAGTGTCTATTATTACTTCGCTATAATCAGCGTACTATAAACTTCGAAAGCTATAATTGTGATTTTTAAAACGCTTATCAATCGGAAAACTTAATATATTTGACCAAGTCGTTTGACTTCAGTGGATTCTCCTCGGACATTAGTATTTTTACGATTTGTTTGTTTGTAATTAAGCACAAAGCTACACAATGGGCTATCTGTGCTCTACCCACCACGGGTATCGAAACCCGGTTTCTAGCATTGTAAGTCCGCAGACATACCGCTGAGCCACTGGGGTGTTTTTTTTTTTACGTAAAACAATACCAACTTCAACGGTGGAAAACAGTGTGTGTGTGTGTGTGTGGCCAAGGGCAAAGCTAGTTAGCTTCCCAGCGGATCGTCGTTTACATCAA
Source organism: Limulus polyphemus (assembly GCF_000517525.1). Lineage (NCBI taxonomy): Eukaryota > Metazoa > Arthropoda > Merostomata > Xiphosura > Limulidae > Limulus > Limulus polyphemus. The sequence continues at coordinate 47,477 of NW_013669161.1, forward strand.
CTCGTAATTAACTCGCTCCTCGTGAACCCTCAATAAGATATCAAGGAGGTTCTAGACTAGAAAGAAACTTTATAT
>NW_013669161.1:47561-50881 GCF_000517525.1 Limulus polyphemus
TTTTGTTTATAAATCATTGTTTGTAGTAACTATTTGTAATAATTGTTATTGTATTGTTATGTGTATATTAAAACGTACTTGTGTTTAAAACGAAGACGGTGTATATCAATCTTGTTGGCAAATATCGTAAACTGAATAAAATATCGGCATATATTTAAATATTAAATCCAAACTACAATTCAACTATTAAATTTAGATTATCAGTTAACTCGGCTTCGGACTATTCGTAATTCTGATACGTAACACTGTTCCAAATTTTAAACAGAAAGACTAATGGAAAGGTAGAGACGGAGCAGTATCCACGGCCAGCTTTTGGATTATTCTTGTCTGACCGAATAATAGGATTTGATTGTTACTTTTATAGTGCACTCTGGGCCTCAAAGTGCGAAAATTGTTTTTGCGGCAACGGGACGGGAGCTAAGGAACCCTTAGTTTCACAGTCTGGGTGAGCTAGCCACCAGACCACTTCCAGTCCTTAACAATATAAAACTTCCTGTCACCAGACCACTTCCAGTCCTTAACAAAATAAAACTTCCTGTCCGTCTAATTAAATCCGAACAAAATGCCATCATAGATATTATACAAATGTTCTCAACCTAATTGTCCAGCTCACTTTGACAAACGTTTTATTATAAATACCTTTAATGTAATTAGCATATAGTTCTATTGTACCTAAGTCTAAATAGATAACATAAAATGCATAAAAGGTCAAAGCAAACATTTAACTAACTAAAGTGATTCTGTGATATTTTCAGTGGATACTACTAATGTAAGATAGAATAATATTTTCAAGCTCGCGGGTTACATGAGCAATTCTGTAATTCGTATTAGTAATAAAACTTATATTAATGATAACAACAAGTAAATCTTTACCTTGAAATCTTCCGCGCGTGAAATGTTCGGGCTTGTTGAAGATTACAGAGAATTTACTTAAAGAACCTCCCCCACCCTCCACCCCCCAAAAAATAAAACAAGAAAAAAGGTTACTAGTTATAATTATTTTCATTTGGACACTGTATGGATTATAGCGTATACTGTATACGTAGTACTAATCTAAGTTTCACAGAACATGTGTTATGTTGTTCTCTAAGAACTACACAACAAGAAATATTGGTATGGTCAAGTCCTAAAACTCTGTTTGGTTGCTGTCTCCTTGGATACAATGCGTTATGATAATTTTCTAGCCACGAATACAACATTTCGAATATTGACCCATATCGTAGAAACAAGACGCCCCACAGTTTCTTTAAAGCTAACTTGTATCACTAGCCTGCCATCTCGTGACTAAAGCTAATATCAATTTATATGATGTTTTTGAACTCAGTTGTTTTGTGTTTCAAGATAAAATTGCGGTAGAAATTTATGACGTTATAATTAAACTGTTAAGCGTTTAATTGTAGCTGACAGTTATTTTTGATCTATTAACTATATATATATATTGCAAATTTGTAGGCGAACAGCTTACAAAACTTATCTTCATATAATTTTATCCAAAAAAGAAAATTCGAGAAATAACAAAATATTCTTAATTTAACCTAGAATGTTTAGGAAAGCTCTATAATAAACCAAAGCTTTGTAATGCTTACTTATAAAAATGTTTTAATGCTTAAAATGCTATGTAATCATGTTCCCAACAATAATAAAACTTAATTTGCGAACAAAAGATTTTGGTTTTGCTGTGATGGCTTCTTCTTTGAACCCTGATCAAGATAGTTGGCATGTTTGGGCCTTTTTCTTTTTCTATGCTAAAGTCTTGTTTTGAATTTGGTCGTAAACAGGTTTGTATAGAAAAGCAGTAGTGTCTGCGTGTCACACTCTCTGCATTAGCAACAGTGCAAGTATAAAAGAAAATGTTGTAGCTATTGTTTGTCTTAGTCTGTGGACGTGTGTTTCTGAGCCATGCCATGAATTTTTTTTTTTTTGTTTGGGAGGAAAAAATCTAAAGTTTAAAGGAATTAACTGTGAAGTTCTTCCAATATAAAACAGAAGCGTGTGATTGGTATAAGCTTGTGTTCCAGGTATATTAACTACTTCACACAACAGAAGGCAGTTTTTCGGAACTTTAAAATGGAATCGAAATTATTTAGCAGGAAGTGAGCAATGCAATATTTCAAGTGAGGATGTGGCAGCAAGAGATGGAGAAAAGGAAACAAGAAATAGAAGATAAAGGCTGACATCAATGGCTCGCTTGAAATTTTGATGACAAGTCAACTCTTTCATTGCAGACTTCTAATATATGCTACTTTACCTCGACAATTCTACACCGAACAACACGTCTTCATATTGTTGCGTCAGCGAGGTCACGTAACTAGTATCACGCCACCTCCTTCTAGAAATATCCTGTTCCTTCGTGAATTGTCGGGAGACTACTAGATTGGGGGGTATGCTGGTATATATATAAGACGGCCACAACGTGACGGAGCAATGAGTAATTGAACTGCAGTCAGAGAGTGTGTAATTGAACTGAGTATTGTTGAAGTCAAGCACGTGAGACGTTTGTTGAAAATTATAGCGTTTGTTATAGCGCGACTGTTGAAATTAAGTGTATCGCAAAGTTATATTCAGAAAGAATAAACCAGCTTTATTTAAGAAAGGACTTGTGTCGCTGAAGTTTCGTCGGAACGAATTTATGGAAAAATTGACTAACGAACGGAGACGTAACAATATGTTTGGGTTATTTTGGTTATATATATTTATAGATAAAACACACCACAGCAAATATCTTTGGAAATAATAGTTTCTTAAGGATTGGATTATCTTTTGCCAGAAGCAGAATGTGTACAAAACGGGTGAATCGCTGAATCAACTTGCTGATTTATTGAAATTTCACAATTTCACGCAGAAATAAAATAAATTGGTCCTGGGCACCTACCGGTCCTTTACAAATATTTGAAATTTTGTATTTTAGCGTATGAATTTTGTTAAGTTGGTAAAGTTTCACCGAAGAAAAATTGTTTTGCACTAAATTGCAATAAATCAAAACAAACAAATGTTTCCATGAAACTCTTCCATTGTTTATCTAAATATTTCTGAAGTATTTAACAGAAACGTATATAAAACAAGCTGATAAATTATTGATGGTATAAGTATTTAGGAACGCTATGATAACAATATTTCCTTTAGTTCTTTTAATACACATAAATCATTCTCTGGTTGTTACAGGTCTTAAATTTTCCATAAATATGTATTAAGTTTTACGAATCAAATATATGTTAAAACCAATATACAGATCTTCAAACATATTGTTGCGTCAGCGAGTCACGTGACTACTATGACGCAACGTTTCTAGAACTATCATGTACTTTGTCGAATGTTCAAGT
>NW_013669161.1:50891-52037 GCF_000517525.1 Limulus polyphemus
TTTGGCGAATGTTCTAGTAATTACTAGTAGGGTAGGCTGGTATATATAAGAGGGGAAAACGTGACGAAGGTAAGGTAATGTGTGGGTAGATAGTGAGTAATTGAACTGCAGTCACACGGTATTGTTGAAGTTAACGTTCGTTCGTTACAGTGTTGTTTTAGCGCGAGTATTGAGATTAAGTGTATCGCAGAGTTATATTCGGAAAGAATAAACCAGTTTTATTAAGCAAAGACTTGTGTCGTTAAAGTTTCGTTGGAACGAAGTTACGGAAAAATCAATTAACAAACGGAGACATAACAATATATTTCTCAACCTTATACATTTCCAGAAGATTATGGCATTATGGGATAATAAATATATCTTGTTTGGGTTCCAAAAAATTCTCTGAGACAATTGTCAATACAAATTTTAATTGATAATTTTCTAAGTCAGACATGTCGTGTAATGATACACCAAAACTGCAAGTGACCTATCTGGATGTCTGGATCGGAATATAGATCCTTTTCGGAATCTGGGAGAGTCAGGTTCATCTAAGACCTTTTCCTTCCTTCTTAGCATCCGTCGTAGAACTGGATATACACCATCTTGAGTTGCTGTTTTGCTGTTAAATGCTCGACGTTACATGCGATATTTGTGTATTTCTTGACAGTCTCAGTAATGCATCAACCTCTGTCAAGACCATGTCCATTCATATGCTACTTGTAGCATTTTATACTGTAGATACTTCCCTCAATACATTGCAAGCAGTTTCATTTATCACAACACATTAAATTGTCCACTCATCGCTAAATTTTGACTCTGATAGTGACCCATCTTTGGTTAAAAACTTAATGTTGTATCTTTAATACTAGAATGTCACTCCTATCCTAGCCAAAGAAAGATTTCTTTTGTTGTCACGGGGACGCGTGATAAGTGGAAACTTTAATGTTCAAAATCCAATTCCATGTTCAGAAATCAAATGGTGCAGTTTAGATGGATATAAAGTTATTTGTTCTACATGTAAATGATACACGAGAGTAAATTTCTAAAGTTTCATTGATGACTACTGTTTTCAGAATTTCTTGTGAAGTTTTAATAAAAAAACATCTGCATAATATTGTTGCGTCAGCGAGATCACGTGACTATTCCCATGCCCTCTGCTTTCTA
>NW_013669161.1:53037-62115 GCF_000517525.1 Limulus polyphemus
GACTAGTGGGAAGACAGCTAGTCATCACCACCCACCGCCAACTCTTGGGCTACTCTTTTATCAACGAATAGTGGCATTGACCGTCACATTATAACGCCCCCCACGGCTGAAAGGGCGAGCATGTTTGGTGTGACGGGGATTCGGACCCGCGACCCACATTTTATCTCTTTGTATATTTCAATGAACTAGAAAGGCATATTTATATAATTTTTTTTACGAGAAACGTGTCGCTCTGTTTAAAAAAACAGGAAAAAAATGTGGATTACATACTTCTATTCCTTTACATTTTTTAAAATGAAATGAGTACAGTTTTCAAAGTACCTTTCATCTCTAGCTTCAGAAATCATCTCTGTCAATTAACGCATACGTCAGTTTAAACATGAAACAGTTATTATTCAGTAATATTACCCATGTGTGTTACGTAATATGTAAACATTCGTGCTGAATAACTAAAATGATATTTAAAAATCAGTAAATTAACGACAAAACTCTTTATGTTAAATTAAAATAATATAAATGTTATCATCTCGATAACTGTTACGTGAGTTTACGTACATGTTACAGTAAATACATCACGACTGTGTATGCTACATCCAAACCATCAAGCTAATACCTATATAGTACTGTTTTTATCTTAATCCAAATATTGTTTTTTTGAAGAACGTGTATGAATGTTTTCAAATGTGGGGCACGGAAATCGTAAAATATAAACTGGCGTATAGTGAAAATGAGATTTTTAAAAAGGTAAATATATTGTTGCGTCAGCGAAGTCATATGACTAGTGTCACGCCACGTTTCTAGAACTATCCTGTACCTTGGCGAATGCTCTAGCATTTACTGGATATAGGGTAGTTTCGTATATAAAAGAGGGTGACAACGTGACGGGACAATAATGTGTGTTGTAGACAGTGAGTAATTGATCTGCAGTCAGAGAGTATTATTGAGCAACTTAATTTCAACAATCGCGCTAAAACAAACGCTATAACAACGAACGGCATCGTGAAGTTATATTCGGAAAGAATAAACCAGTTTTATTAAGTAAGGACTTGTGTCGCTAAAGTTTCGTCGAAACGAAGTTACGGAAAGTTAATTAACAAACGGAGACGCAACAATATTAATTTAATTTTCAACATTTACTGAATAGGATAGAAAAATATTGCAAAAATTATAGGAAAAATGAAAACTTTTTATATTCATAATAAAAGTTTTTCTTTTACAGGTGTCGCGCTTGCAACTGATAGTTCAATGGTGAAGTGGCAAATTTTGTATTATGCGGGAAGATGATTTGTTGTATTTTAATGCCTGTTATGACGAAGAAAGATATTTTTTCAAAATTACAGTTGTAATAGAATATAGAAATTCTGTATAGCGGAAATAAGAATATATCGGCATTGGTTTGTTTTTGAAAAACGTAATGCTTAGTAAAAGCTTTAGTTTTCACTCGTTTTCAATTTCATTTTCAGGTAGGCTTAAAAGTTAAATTATTTAACTTTAAGCTAAAAATGCAACTTATGCTGTTGTAAGTTGTATTGCTATTATTGTTAGTATTAGTGTACCTTAGAGTTAAAGCTGGGCGATTATTGTAATTTGCTAATCAATTAATTGTCGGACTCGTTAATCGATTATTCTCACATGAGATTAATATTCGTATTTTTAAGCTTGTTTTGGTTTTTTAAAAACTTTAAAGTTTAATCACTCTTCGTTTATTGTGTTACTGTTAGATATCTTCAGGTACAAAAGTTTAGGATTGAGTCACTTTTTTAAATTATAAACTTTTATATGTGAAGATATATATACATAACATATTACAAACCTTATACCAAACTGAAAATACCATTGATACTGTTTCACAAGAAAAGTCTACTAAAACTTAAAAGTAAACTAAATATCTAATTCTTCATCACAAGTAATTGTCTTTAGATTTCATGTGATAAAACTAGTAAAGTTTCATGTCACAGTGTGTGACAGATAATGTATAATTTGGTGAAAATAAATTCACGCTGATCCTGGACAGTACAACTACAAGGTTTACTATTTGGGAAGGAAAGGAAACTTGTGATGATACTGGGTAAGGTGTAGACCAAAGGTTTATGAAAAACAAATAAATTTAAAATCACACTCATATAAAAAAAAAAAATTAATTAAGGACTTTCAGAATTTTTCTGAAGCCCATCATTATCTTTAAAACCTTAAACAAGAGAGAATCCTCAATAGACATGACACTTAAATTCTTTTAGGCAGGATCAGAGTAAATTAATCTTAGGCCTTTATATCCATTTTTGTTAGCTATATTTTTGTGTGCCAGCAATACCAAGCATGGAACACACATATACCCGATTCAATTTTATTGCTCATCAGGATCTCTACTAACCTACCCTCAAATTGAAACCCTTTTAGAAAGGATTAGAATAAATTAATCTATGAGACCTTGGGCATGGTCAAGTACATCAGTTGAAAGAGTTTGACCTCCTGAGTATAAAACTGTAATTAGTTCTCAAATCAGTCAAGATATGATGGAGCTATGAACTAAAAGTTTGTACTTGAAAAAACAAAATTCGGAGCCATGGCTAAAAATAAATAACATTTTAAATTTAAAAAAGGTATAAATCTTGTAAGTAAGAAGTTGTTGATAAAGATGAAAGTTTAAAAAGAACACAATGAAATGATGAATAATTTAATTCTATCAGGGATAATGCCAAGATTTAACTGTGTGGATAAAATTATAAGTAGGTTACTAGGGCTAAATGTTATGCTTAGGTTAATGGAAAATTAGGAAATCATAGAAAGTATATGAAGAATGAGTTGACTGAAAATGTGAAAATTAATAGTAAGTATTTCTTCAAGTGTATTAACGGTAAGGACTAGAAATGTGAGCCAAATGCTAATATTTTTACTAGGTCCTTGAATAGTGAGCAAGTGTCAGAAAATTGGATGTTGGCTAATGTTACTCCTCTTTTTCAAGGGAGGGGATAAAATTTTCCCATTAAATAAAGACCTCTTAGTCTTATCTTAGTGTTGGGAAAATTTTTTAACATCCAGTAAAAGAAGCTTTGCAAAGTCATTTAACAAAGTTTATAATTTTGTTGGATAGTCAATATGGTTTCACAAGGGAAAAGTCTTGCTTTATTAATCTTTTACATCTTTGAAGAAGTTATTACTTATTTAAATGAGGGTATGTGGATTTGGTATATCTGGATTTTCAGAAAGCATTTGACAAGGTGTCATTTAAAAGACTTGTTAAAAAAGTTACTTCTGCAGGTGTAGGAGATAGCATTGGCTCATTGGATAGAAAATTGACTAGATCATAGATGGAAGAAAGCAGAGTGTTGTTATAAATGGAGTTCAGTCAAACTGGATTACTGTCACAAGTGGAGTACCTCAGGGCTCAGTATTAGGACCTTTGCTATTTTTGATTTACATCAATGACATAGATAGATGAAGGAATGGTCAATAGATTATTTAAGTTTGCTGATAATATTAATATTTTCGCATGTTGCTGACTCTGAGGAGGATGCTACTGCTTTACAAATGAATGTGGATTATTTGATAAGTTAGGCAAATAAATGGCAGATGAGTTTTAACACCCCTGGTCAGGAAAAACCAACCCAACTTTTAAGAAAAACACGTCAGAACCAAAAAACAGATTGGAGGCGCCAGACTATGTAACCGTAATCCAATAATATAATCTAAAAAGCTTTTTCTTTTGATTGAAAATATATACTCAATAGTGAAATCTGTAAAAATACCTTGCCAGGAACATAAACATAGAAAAAAAGGAGACTGCTTCGCCTGTGGCATTTGTAGATGCAGCTTACCTTTAGATTCATGCTTGAATAAACCAAATCATATTAATTGGAAGTGAGGAAATGATGCTGAAAGTAAAAAATAGAAGAGTAATGAGAAGGACAAGTGCCCTGAGATTTCAAAACCGAGTTAGATTAGAAGAAAGCAAGGTGTAATGTATTGATTCTGGAGAAGATGGAAATGCTGAACCCTCTAAAACCGTTACTGCTATATTCAATTATATATGAAATGCAGGGTGGTACATCTTCGATATCACAATTTGAATTATGAATGTCATTTTGATGGGAATAACCTTAAAAGTGTTATGAAAGAAAAATATCTTGGTGTTCTGGTTCATCAGTTTCTTAAGCTATCCAAGCAGTGTGATGTTGCTTGTGGCAGGGCAAATAGGATTTTAGGTTGTATCTACAGAAATGTTAAATAGGTTATTATGTCATTGTATATGGCAATGGTTAGGCTTCATTTAGAGTACAGTGTACAGTCTTGGGTTCTTTAGAAAGAACATTGAATTGTTGAAAAGGGTAATAATACCTTGGATGGGAAAGATGTTGTATGGGAATAGATTAAGATCTCTTAAGTTGTTTTATCTTGAAAAAAAAATAGAACAGTTAGTGGGAATCTGATTGAGATGTTTAAGATTGTTATGGGAATGGATAGTTTGGATGCATTGTTTTCATACTTAATGGTAAGTCTAGGGTACACTTAATTTTTGACAGGATAAGAGTCATCTTTTGCTACAACAATTTTATTTTTCTAACAGGATGATTGGACTGTGGAATGAGTTGTTTTCAGATGTAGTAGGTGCAGTTCATTTAAGGAAGTTTAAAGGAAGACATTGTAAATATTTAAATGATAAAGGCTGGCTTTGAGTGTTTTATTTTCATTTTAGTGTTTAGTATGGTGGATGGGATGGACTAACTGGTTTCTGTTGTCCTTAAATTGTATGTGTGTATGATATATATATATATATATATATATATATATATATAAAACTGTCTTAGCTGAAGATGACTTCTTCTCTTCAATAATTTATATTGTTTCCCCAGTCCTACCATTTTTACCACTAAAGTAAAAAAAGATAATGGATCAATACTGTTAATGCTCTTAATAATCTTAAACACCTCAATCAGATCCTCTTTTCTGAATCTTCATTGTGTATTGTCAGAAAAATTTGTACTATAAATTCTATATTGACATACATATACATTAGTAGGCACATTTATAAATGTTAAAGGTTGGACACCCTCCAGTCAAACAATGTTGACTGCTTAGCTGGAGTAAACCAACAAGTTAGTTATCATTGATCATTCTTTACAGTATTCTCTACTTGAAAAATATTTATATGACTGTAATGGTTGTTGTCTTTTTATTTTTACATTCAAAGTATGAGGTATTTTCTTTAAAAAATTATATGATTATGATTGAAATAACATGTCTTACAGTACATGTATTTCTATGCAATAACATTATCTTCTGTTTGGCAATGAAGCTTAAGAAGGTAGAGGGGAAAAAAAGATAAAATTTTAGATATGTTTTAGGGGGTTAGATATAATGAAATTTGTGTTAAAATCAGACTGGATAAATATTGGCATATGAAAATCTTTTTTGCAGATATTTAGTTGAAAGAATTCATTTGTAAGAAAATTAAACTTGGTTACAGAATATCAATTATATCTTAAAGAAAACTGCTTTTGTGACATATACTTATAAACAAAATAAATTAAGATACTATTCATACACATCAAAAATGTAAAGTTTTTTTTTTTTTAATACAATTTAAAATGTTCAGTACTAGACTTTGAGATAAAATATGAATCTTAAATTACTAAATTGTAATTTAACAATATTGTACTCAGGTCAGGGAGGGGTTAAAAAATTATTTTTGTAACTTGTCAAAGTTTTTACACATATTACAAATTTTAATTTATTTGTAAATACTATGAAAGGAGTATGTATAATTTACAGATATTTAAATGTACATTATATTGTTTATATAATTTTGAAAAGTCAAAACTCAACATTAGGAATATTTATGATTTATACTTTAAAATTTAGGTGTTATAGCAAGTTTTATTGCATTTTTTCTTTGTCCATATTTTGTATAAATCTGTTTCTTCTGTTGTATGTGATTCTTATAATTATTGAATTACTACAGGCACTCCATTAAGTTTTAATTCAGTTTATCATTTATGTTCTGAACATAAATATGACTTAATGTTAGCCATTTGAGATTCTTAATCATGGTAAAACCTGTTTAATGAAGATTTACTTTTCACCGAGTATTTGGATACTGTATAAATAGTTAGTTAATGAATTATAGTAAAATTTATCAGACTAATTTTAATTATTTATATTGTTACACATTGTCATATAAACATACACATAACAGAATCATTAGTGGTTATTTGTACTGTAATTGACTGTTTAATTCATAACTCCACATTTACATTTATGGTAGAATTAAGTTAAATTCTTCTTGATCATTACTTTATTGAAGAAAGTCTTGAAAGAAGAAAATTATTAGCCTACACAAATTTCATTAGTACACTTCGGGGAGAAAGATTTGATTACTGACAAACTTTACCAATGTTAAATTTATACATGCATCCCTACACAGCATTAATGAGTTTAGAATAGGCCTAATTGAGAGTAAGTTTACATAATCATTACAAATTTAATTTACTATAGCATTTTTGAGCTTATTGAAATTATTGCTTTTCTTGCTTGTGTTCCAGTAATTAATAATACAAAGAAGTCCATCTAAAATGAAGCCTCTTCATTCTGAATTAATACATGTGTGGTTAAAGCACACTTTCAATGACCTTAGGCTAAGTAACTATTTTAATAGAATTGTGATGTTAGTGTTGTTGCAAAAAAAGAAAAAGAGTGAATGTCTGTGTTGAAATTGAAGTAAAAGTTTCTTGAATGCTACTGTAACTGTAGGTTATTAATTAATTTTTTTGACAAATCTAATCTTAAGATTTCTTTTATTTCTCAAACAAACTAATTTATAGAGATGTAGAAACTTACTAAGATAATTTTTGGGTCCATAATTATTTTTTTCTCTTAAAGACAACAAATGTTAGGTACAGCTCTTTTGTTTTCTTTGTTACTCAAATGTAAATTACAAAAACTTTTTTATGTGAGGAGTTAATTGATCTTTGGTAACAATAAATAGGAACTACAAATAAATCATTGTGGTATATATTTCTAGATGTATAAAGAACTGAGTGTACATATGTTGTTTGAATATAATAAAATCTAAATATTATTTTCTCTTTAGTAAGGACTGTATAATGTATGGTGCTGAACAGGAGCACCTGACAAGTATAGGAGGACATTTCATAGTGTCTTATCCATCAAATACATCACGAGGTGCTGTCCCAAGTAATTCCTTTTTTGATCATACAAATGTAACAACACCCTTAGCCCCACCATTTGCCCCACAGCCTGATGTGAGCCAACAGCATGGTGATACAGCTACGAGCATTACCCGCAGCACAGCCACTCCACCTGTTTCTTCCTCGGAGTTTAATATACATGAATTTTGCTACTATTTTCAACAAGTCATTTTTATTTCTGCAATAATGACTGGGGGTGCACTTATCATTGCTGGTGCTGTTATGCATGCTCAGAATGGGGAGCTTTTGGTGTTTGTTTACATTGGTGTCTTGTTAATTGGTGTCAATAGTGTACTACTAACAATTCAGTGTTATGTGAGACAAAAACAAAATAAACGAGCTCGTGTCAGCTCAACAGGAAGACGTCCACAAGAAAACACAGCTGTACACTATAATGCTCTTGATACAAACCCACTGGTTAGTGCTCCGGTTTCATATTCACAGCCTACAGGTATAGCACCTAGTGGTATATCTGGATACTTGCATCAACATAGAATGTATTCAGATGCCCAACATCACATGTATGGAGACTGTAGGAGGATGCATCAATATGGAGCAAAAACCTCTCTGGAAGTTGGCCAGCATGGTCACTGCATGCTGCCCCTACAGACTTCTCAGGTTCCACCTGTGGTGGGATCACTTCTGAGCTACACATGTTATCCAAAGGAGAATTACATCAATTCTCAACCTCTGAATCAGCATCCCTCACATCAACCAATAGTAACACCACAGAGTTCTCAGCTTCCAACACCAAGGTAATTTATTTCATGATCTAGAATTTAAAGTGAATTCAAGTGAAAATTGATTAAAAAGTGCAGCATATGTTGTGTTTCTGTGGTTGAAAGTTCTTATGTTTGTACTTGGATATTTTTAGGGCTAATAAAGAATTTTTTGTTGGAATGTGTCAAACAGTAATCATTTTTGGTGTTAGGCTTATATCTATAAGAAGATGCTTTGGAAAATTCAAATTACTTAGGATGTAAAGAGGTGAAATGATGAAATTTAGTGAAAGTTATGATTGATGATGTTTTTAAAATCATAAGAAACAATGTGGCAGAAGGTAATTCAGTATATTGAATTTGCCCATGTCTCACAAAGCAATCAACCTGAACAACTAAACCAAATTAAATATAGCTTTTCAACTTCATACAGGTATCTAGCAGTAAGAGTAGTTCAGAAGAATTCATACCAACTGCGTATATCACAGTAACAGGAAAATTATGTAAACATAACTAGCTGAAGAAAATGAAATAGCACAAGTTGCATGTAGTTTTTTGAAACTGAAATCTACATGATTTTTCCTAAGATTCAAGTTTGAATTCTTTGTCTTTTCATTCTACATCTCATCACACTACCATCAGAAGATTGTTTTAATTTTTAACCATTTCTAACATCCAAATCGAGTTTCCTTCAATGCTTCTATGTTCTAGAGAAAACGTACTGAATAAATTAAGCCTTTTTTAATAAATATGGTTTGACTTAAACATTGTGTCATTCTATTAATCTGCCTCTGTACTTTTTCTAACATAATGTGTGTATATCTGTAATGGAGAATTCTTAAGGATTTTATCAACAATGGCTCCCAATTCCGTTTCATTTTTCATAACTAATTTTCCCTACTTCTAAACTTTCCCGTTAATTCCTTAAACATAAAATATTTTTGTAACTTATGTAGCACGTTACCAAAGGTTTCATGAAAGTCAGGATATAAAGAAGCCATGTCAAAAAAACTCAAACAATTTTGTAAAGCAAGGAAATCATGTTTAAAAGTCTTGCTAAGAATAATTTTTCTAAATGTTGTAATTTAACAACAGGTTCTCTCACTAGCAGCATGTAAAAATATTAGATATTAAAAAAAAGGAGGGGCCGTTAT
>NW_013669161.1:63115-66792 GCF_000517525.1 Limulus polyphemus
GTTGCGATGTAAACACGCGTACTTGTAAGTTGTACCGTTATTATTAGGCCTATACATACGATTGTTAACAACCGGTTCGTGGAGGTAATTAAATTCTAAGAACAGGTTCGCATGAACCGGTGCAAATTGGCTGAATCCCACCACTGCATATACGTATACTTTTACCAGATGCTTTTCTAAATACATGTGACATCAGATTCCAACAGTGTCTGATAAAAATGGCAACAGTAATAATGTTAAATACAACACATATTTATTGCTTAAAGTTCAAAAATATATTTTTGCTGAATTTTTCTTCAGGTTGCCATTTTTATTGTGCTATTTTTCCCACTTTGCAGTATTAGTGGTGTTCTTTTTATCAGTGCTATTATCATTTATTTCCTGAACTTAAATCCAAAACTTTACGTACAACAGAAATCAGACTATTAGGTCTATAGTTTCTTGGAGCCTTGTTTGAGTCTTATAAGAACAGAGATAATACTGAAAATTGTCGACTAATCAAAAAATTGAGGAATCGTTCTGGTATCAATGGCCTTCAGAAAAATTATACATAGCTCTTTTTCTACTTTTTTAGGATAAATCCTGACAGGTTTGTATTCTTGAAGTTTATTCAGAATAACCACAACTTAATGTAAAGAGGAATTCAAGAAACATTGGTCAACTTAAATATCTTGTGTACTCCATTATTAAAAAAGCAATATTAAGATGTTTTTAGTATTTTAGCCTTGTGCCATTTAAATGTATAACAGATCAGTGTTATCGTTGACTCTCTTTTTTCTGTTAATGTCATAATAAAAGCTATTCTAGTCAAATTTTATATTTATACCAACAGATTTTCAGAATTCATCTTAGTCATAACAGATTTGTTTATTTTGTTAAACTCGGCATCTTCCATTTTTTTCTAGTGAATTTCATATTCTTGTTAATTAGACATTATTCATTTATTGATAGTTTAATGTGTAAAGCTTTCATTGCACCATTACTAATCTTATGATCCTGGAAATTACAATTATTTCTGAAAGGTAGCCTATCAAGCCCTAAGCAGTCTTGAAAATATAAATCACATCAGTGAAAACAGTTTAAATGTTTAAGCATCTCCTTATACCTCAAATTTTTGTAACCAGGTAGCATTTTGGTAGAATTTCTTTGGTAGCAGTTCAATAATTTATCTGTAGTAAGGTAATGTATTCCATAGGAATTCAATGAGTTTTTTACAGTAATAGTAGTCTTAGCTCAAAATTTGTTTTAATAATTAATTGTCAGAATCCATTTACTATTAGTACACATCACATTGAAATAATCCCATTTTACCACTTACTTACAAAGCACTAGCTCCAAAAATCCCTGTTGTATTGTGTGAATGAGGTGCTGGTATTGATTTGTGGACTGTAGGTTCAAGGTATGCCAACAGAAATAGGTAACATAATTTAAAAAAATAAAGATATTGAGGTGATTTTCTCTTCACATCGTATGTTAATAAGTGTCCCACAGGAGTAAAAGATAGAGTATAATAAGTTGACAAATGTGTTATTTACAAAATTCCTTGTGTCTGTGGTCTAGTTTATTTTAGCCAAACTCTTGAAATTTAGAATTAAGGAACATAATAATGCTGAAGATAAATGTAAGGTTTAATGAATCAACTTTAGTGGAATAGGTGGCAAGCACTTCTTATGGTATATAGTGGGAAAATGTGAATTGATGAATCATATTGAGTTTAAGTGGGAAGTAAATATTAGAGAATTGGTAGGAATTGAAAAAAGCAGCACATTTTTTCCCCATTTTCTATAATCATATCTGGCCACAGTCTAACAAACAGTGAATTTTTTTACATTTTTATTTCACAACATAATTATTCTCCAAAATACCAACATTATTTTTTACATAACTTTTATGTCATATTGAAGAGTTTTGTCACCGGTTGTATGGCTTTACATTTTACCAAAATTTTAATCAGATATTCATTAAAGTAACTTACAGGTTAATTATGCATTATGTGTACATACATTTAATTTACAATCAGTGTTTGTTTTTGTTAAAAGTATTTAATCAGAAACATGTATGTACATGTATAACATAATGTTCTGGCCTAAAAGTTCTACTTGTAGAGTCATTAAATTAATCATTGCTGCAGTAATATGATTATAAAGGGGATTGTGTTTAAGAGAATATTTTCTAATTGATCAAAACATGAGATAAAAAATGTACAAGCTTTTTGTAGGTTGTTTTAAATATGGTGGTATATGTAGGTGATGAACATAAAATAATTTAGTTAGTAGAATTGAGAAAGGTATAAAAGTAGGATTTGTTAGATTGTCCTCCTCCCAATGATGCGTATATAACTTCCTAGTCAGTTAAATTAAAACATTTACTTTTTAACGTTAGTCAGTTTCCACAAACAAAAGAGTTCATACTTGTTAACGTTCATCAACAGTGTTACACAGTGTGTATAATGCTTGCAAAATGTGTATAATGGTGACCTGAGGACAAAAGAGGGAAGTCTTTCAAAATGCCATCCTTTCCATCTGTGCTACTTTTGTAGATTACTTCTTCAAAAGGTGTCATGCTGAACTAGGGTTGCTGCCCATTTTATGTTTTTTCATCATGAAGACTGCATAAATCATAAATGGCTACTGTTATATGTTAAGTAATATATATATATACTAGCTGAATAACCCAGCATTGCATGGCAAGAATTTAGATTTGAAATGTATAAATTACTATTTTTTTCAGCAAATTATTCAGTAAGTAGACAGAAGCTGTGATGTGAGAAATAAAAAATAATTTAATCAAACAAAGCTTTATTTCAAATTTGATCGTGTTTGAGCTTGTCTTGTTCTTTGAGTGTGAAGTCGTATATCATGTTGCTTCCTTGTTTCTTGCTCTCTGTAAGTAACGTCAAACCAGACTTCAAGCACAAAAATTAAGACAAATAGGTTCAGAAGTTTCTTGTTGTCTATATCCAGCTTGACTTGATGATTCTGACTGAACTCTGGCTTTGTACTGTTCAACAGTTTCTTGCTGTCTTTGAGTAGCCTAAGATTCAGCTTAAGCTCGAAGTCTAACTTTACGTTGTTCCAAAGTCTCTTCCCGTATTTGAGCAGCCTGTCTTGCAGCTTGTGCTTGAAGTCTTTGATTGCGTTCTTCTTTTGTTTCAGCTGCTCTTTGTGCTTGCATTCTTTTAGCGGCAGAAGACTTTCCATAGAAAGAGCGTTTCTTGGGTGGCATAATCACCTGTATCACTAAACAATAATTTGCAATTCACAAAGTTACTAAATCACTTATGAAACCACTTAGCACTATTTAAAGAAAACTGTTTATGGAAATACTGAATTGACAGCAAGATGATCTGAGTGTATCCCGCCATAACACTATCTATGTGCAAAACGTGCTTGTATGTTTATTACAAAAAAATTTATTTAAAAAAAATGGCACAATAATCATTAATTGTCAATTTCGTCATTAAATACTACACCAAATACAAAATAAATAGCACTATTAAATTTCATGTAAAAACTGGTTATTATGAAGTTATATTAAAATTTGTAAGTTCAACCGTTTGGTTTCCTATAGCAAACAAAATAAACAAACTTCGTCTTTTATATATAGATATAGTAGGTCATCAAGAAATTAATTTCGTTTTTTTTTCTTAGATGAAAAAACTTAAACAACTTGTATAT
>NW_013669161.1:67734-75293 GCF_000517525.1 Limulus polyphemus
TTACAAGAAATTTAATGGTGCTATTTATTTTGTATTTGGTGTAGTATTTAATGATGAAATTGACAATTAATGATTATTGCACCATTTTTTTGTAATAAACATACAAACTGTTTTTGGAAATACTGAATTGACAGCAAGGTGATCTGAATGTCTTCCACCATAACGTTTTCTATGTGCAAAACGTGCTTATGTTTGTATGTTTATTACAAAAAAATGGTGCAATAATCATTAATTGTCAATTTCATCATTAAATACTACACCAAATACAAAATAAATAGCACCATTAAATTTCTTGTAAAAAACTGGTTATTATGAAGTTATTTTAAAATTTGTAAGTTCAACTGTTTGGTTTCCTATAGCAAAAAAATAAACAAACTTCCTGTTTTATATATATACTTACACATATGTATCAATTAACCCATTTCCAGTATTAAAAATTAACAGAATGTTAGTGGAATTCTACCTAACAAAAGTAATATCATTACTAACATTAAACAATCTTTTGATAGAATTATTAAGGAAAGTGCAGGACATCTTTATGTATATTCACATTTGTGTGACAGAAATATACAGTGTAGTTGTATGACTCCAACGGTGTGATGTTTATTTTACATTATTATATTTTCATATTAATTGTTTCTTTCATAAATTACACGTTTACAGATGCTAGTTTTAACACTATGAGCTGTTGTATTCAACTTGTTTATAACTATGTTATATTTCAAGTTTGCATGTCTTGGTACAAGAAACAACCATCTCTAAGATGTTTCTTGGCACAATGAAAAGTAAAGTCTGTATTACACGTTATGGCTAACTGGTTTCTGTAACGCCATTGCCATCATCAGGATTAGTGTTTACATTGTTAGCTTAATCTATATTTAGTTTGTTTTTTAAAAAGGAACTCAACCATTAATGGTTGTAGCTAAATATAGACACTAGCCTTGATGAGGATGAGTTCATTTTTAAAAAAACAAACTATTTACTAAATATAGACTAAGCTAACACTGTAGACACTAGCCCTGATGATGGTAACTGTGTTAATGAGACTAGTTGGCTGTAACCTATTATAAAGAGTTTACCTTTTGTTGTGCCAAAAAATGTCATTTTTTTGTGTTTTTTTACTCTTAACTTAAAAAAAAATACTAATGCCCTGAAATCCTAGACTTTGAAATTAGTTAGATTTGCATGTACATATAAAATATGGCCATTATTTAAAAATTGGAAACATGAAAAATCTTTGTGAAAATTTTTAAAGTTTTGGACATGAGAGTAGAGCAAATGCATTCCAATGTGGTGTACTGTATTCTAAAACTTCATATCCTGCACAACTACACTAGGTGAGAGATGAGAGCTAACTTATGCACAAAAAAGATACTTTATAAGTAACCCATCTCCTTATAACATGATTTTCTATGTTTTTGTGTATGCACACACAACTTAGTATGCATGAATTATACAGTTACATGTATGATGCAACAAATCCAACAGTGGTTTTAATTCAGAACTTAAATAGTTGATATTGTTTTCTTTATGAAAATTTCAAAAATATTTTTCATTGAATTTGTGCTCTGTTGAAGAACATTGTTCAAAAATATGTCAAAAAGTTTTGTATTGGATACATTAATTGGTAAAGTGTGTAACTATAACATGGGCTGCCTTTATCATTACTTTATTCTTGATTTTCGGATTTTTTCTTATATACAGAGGTTGAGTATGCCATATTCAAACTATTTTGGAGCCTTGCCATTTGTTATAGTCCATGTAACTATGCTTCTTAAAAATAGCTCTACAATGTAGTTTCCATTGCAAGAGGCTTTGTTGTAAGGCTGCTGTGTCCAAATCACACCTCTCCTCCTTCCATAAGTCATTTAGTTTACAAAGATGACAGTTTCCCAGCATTTGTTTCAATAGTCCAATTGCATAGAAATCTTTAAGCACTGGTTCTGACATCTTGATTGGCATGTCTTTGTATGGAGTAGCTTGAATACCCATTTCATTCTCCAGCTGCTTGAGGTATGCAGAAGTTTAACAAATATATCCTAGAAGCAACTTGTATACACTTGTCTCTTTTTGGGATAAATATTTTTCTTGATTACATTGAGTACTCTTACCTAGAGCCCTTGTATGGCTTTTGCCACTTAACTTTGTTTTTGCTTATCACAATTGGGTTATGACTTATTGCAGATCTTTTTCTGGATGGTCGGGGCATCCCAAGTTCATCCATATTTCGTTGTTCTCCTCTGTCATTTATTACAAGGTAACCTTATCTTGGAAATTCTAGATTTCAAAAGCAATCAGTTTTTGGGAGGCATCACACTCCCTATAAAATGCCAAGCAATGTCAAAATCTATTTCTGATATATTCCATTCCACCATAACTTTATATCAGTTGTGGTTGTCATATGACATGCTGATTTGCATATTCAAAATTATTTTCATGCATAACATACTCAACCTTATGTATACATGTGTGTGTATTTGATTATATTAAATTATTTAGATTGTGAGTAAAAGTACAGTAGCATAGTCTTGTTTTTGGCTTTGCCAATTACTTTGAACATACTGGGGGTTGAATGACATCACATTCATTTAATGCATGCTGAACAATGCTAGAGCTGTCCTTGAACCTAGGTTTAGGGTGTCCCTTTAAACAATCTCCTAGTCTTCTAACGATCAATTGGACTTAAGTGCATTTACACGTTGACCAGTGGAATTCATACCCCAGTATTTTCAAAGTAATTGGTAAAGTTTATGCTATGAGTGAAGAAGATGCTTCTAATCCTTCAAGTGAAGCCTAGATTAAACAATCAGCAAACAGCTACTGAACTTTTACTCACAGTTTAGGTAAGTGATCTTTATTTAAACTTTCATGTTCAACTTTATTTTTATTTTTTTCAGAAGTGAACATATGCCTGTTTCCTATACTTCATCTGGTCCTCCAAGCTATAATGACCTTCTAGCCTCAGGAAGACTGCCACCAGATGGAACTACAGTTCATATTATATGATTCAAGTGTAGGATTTTCATATCTCAGGAAGTGTATATATATATATATTTTGAGCATCTATAAAACATGTATTTTTTTCAGTGTGTATATATGTGTGTGTGTGTATATATAATGTAGCTAAGTTGCTTTTGTAATGTGTGTAATCAGGGTTTGCAGTCGGTACCAGTTCTGGTGACTCCCACGCTCTGGAAGAGAACATGAATGTCCCTTCGTGATTGATTGCATGTTAGGTAGGTGCGTGCATGTGTGATTAACCCTTAGCATGCAGGCAGGTCAAACTACTCATGTCACGATGTTTGAGTGAGTTATATTCAAAACGTAATTAAACTACTTAATTATCATGGTATACGAACAATTTTGACATCAAACCATAGATAATAAATCAAATTTTAATATTTATATGCTTAAAAACAACCTCAAATTCCCCTATTGTGCAAATTTGAATATTTGTTCTTGAGCTGTCTCCTCTTCTGGATTTTTTTGTCCACCTCCTAGAAAACTATGAAATGTAACATAAAATATTTTCTATAATTTTGCCATTCAGAAACTACTTTCCACACCTACCTCTGACATACTCTAATTTATAATTTGTTAATAGGTTTTATAACCAATAGAAAGCTTAGATTTTAACTGATTCATTGTCATAGTTATCAAAGTATGTGGGCTTACAGATAATTGACAATTTGATTTGATGTGAAATTTCTAACTACTCAAGTCACATGATTAGAGATGCATGAATACTGGTGCTGGCGGTACCCAGTCAGTACCAGTACTGACAACCTGGTACCACCAGTACTATTGCAAACCCTGTGTGTAATATATATATATTTGTGTGTTTTTTATCGTTTAGTTTTAGGCAACCTGTAAGTTGGGATGCTTTTACTGGTTTATATGTGACTTTACATATATCGTTGGAAAGTATTTATTGTGTTGTAATTGTATTGTCAGAAAATGTTATGCCTTACTTTGTAATACCAATAACTGTTTATAAATGTATACCATCTTTTTATATTTTGTGTTTCTGGAAAAAATACAAACAATGTAATAATTCTTAAAGAACAGAAACATGCATACTTTATATAATCTGAAGGATTCTGTTTTTGAAAAACAATAATTTGTTCATGTTCATAAATATTTCATTTCTGAGTCTGATTTTCATTTTAAAACATCAACTTAGGAGAATTATCTATTGACATGTAAACCACATGTTTTATGCCTCATTTAATTTTGAAGTTTCAAGTTTAATGTAATTAAATTAGATAACAGTATACACTTATCTGTGTGCCTAGGTTAGTTACATTTCTTGTTTATGATAAAAAAAATTTGAAAACAATCACCTTAGTTTACTTTGTTGATATTTAGTTGTGCAAAATGAAAAAAAAAAGTGGGTGATCTTATGGTTATAAATGTTATGGTTTCTTATAATTGAAAATAAAAATGGAGGTGTACTTCTGGGGATTAAACTGTTAAAATGATGGTACATGTTAGCCAAACACATCAGTGACATGCAACTATCTATGTTCGCATCAATGATATTGCAGTTTATTTAACTACAGGTGTACTTACTTGGTATTGAAACATTGAACATTTTCAGCATATGATTGATATTGAATCTTTATTTTAACATATTAGTGACGATGAATCTTTACTTCAACATACCAATGATGTTAAAACTTACTTTGGATGTATTCATTATTCCTGTGATACTGCACCTTACTTTAGAATCAACAATAACATAATAATGTATATTGAACACACCACTATTATTACACCTTATTTTCAATACAAAACACAACTTATGTTGCTTTTTACATTGAAATTTAATATACATTAAACACTCCAGTTATAATTAACCTTACTTCGATAGCAAAAATGACTTTATAATACACATTGACCACACCTTTACATTACATCTTACTTAAAAACATGGAAAGTATAATTCTAAGCTTTCTATGCATCATTGATTTTGAATTCAATATCATGGCAGAACTTAATTTGCATACTTCATCAGCATTTTAATTTACAGTTGTTGATTATTAGTATGTGTAAATGTTTGTCTTGAACCTAAGCTTCTCTGTTGGGATTTGTGAATATTCTTCTGCTACTGGAGATGTGATTGTATATTTTGAAACAATGGCATTATTTTTTGCCATACAGGTGAACACATATTACAGTTACCTGTTATGGATCATTTTTATTTTGTAGATGAGGAAGGATTCGTTAGTGGGAAAAAAAATTAACAATTTTAGTTCTACTAATCACAATTAGAATAAATTCTTTTTTTTTTTAAATGAAGTATACAAAATAAGTAATCACAATATATTTAATATTGGTTTTAAAACTAATTTTTGTCATTTGTAAAAAAATAGTTGTTGTGTAATTTTACACTTTTAATCATTTATAACTATAATTTACCAATAGAAGATATGAGAAAATGTTATCCTATGTATCTGTTTTAGTACAGTAAGGATTGTTATGTGTCATTATGTTTGTGATGTACTGAAAACAGTTCACAATTTGGAAGTAGCTATTTATTTATTTATGAGAATAAAATATTTTGTTAAGTTATGTGGAAATTGAATAAACTGTTTTATTGGTTTCATAATTTTGTTTCTGAAAAATTTTCACTTGTATCTTCAGGATGGAGAGCATACATGTCAGTTATAATTTTTTCAACATTTATCAAACTTTGTAAAAAATAAATGGCTTTTTAGTTGTTTTTTTTATGGAGAAGATAAAATGTTTGATGAAATACGATACAAGTAGAATGAAAATAATTGCTGGATTTAAATCATAATAAACTGAAAATAATTTGGTATTTATTTTTTTCACATTAAAACTAAGACCTTCCTTCTCGAGTTTCTGAGAACTCAGTACAACTGTAATCAGTAACAAAAAGTAGAACTGACTTTTCTTGGATTATGAGACAAACTGTATAAAACTTATTCCTGTTTTACAGTATGCTTAGTTTTGAAAAGGTTTGCATCACTTCTGTTGGGGTTTGAAAAACATATTAAATGGTTTATATTGATTTAAATTCAATAGCATCAAATTACTTTCCCTGTGGTAAATTGGAGGTGACCACAATTGCATGAAACCCATTACAGTCTTAAATATGAATTATGTTGATTGTTTTACATATTATTAAATAACTATTATTTCTACAATATATTGAATAAACCTTTGACACTTCTGTTTGAATAAACTATAAGTATGCCTCATGACAAATGCGAGTTGACTTAAAGAGAGTTGTCCATTTTGATATAATTTGTGTTATGTAGCATTTCTCTTGCTCATTTGTACCAGATATTCCCTCTTGTATTTTCATTTTGATAAAATAAAAGCTATTGCATTATTTAATTTTTTGTTTTGTTTCATGTATGTTGGATGAAAGATTAATTTCATGTTCTTAAACGATCTGATTCCATCTTTTTGTAGTAGTTCTCAATTTGTACTGTATGTAGGATTGTGATGGCTTGTTAAGTTTCATCATGCCACATTATGTTTTTGCCTACAATAGCACATGAAAACAAACATTTTCATCTTTAATTGACTGTCTATATATATACATGTCCCAATATCTCCAAAATATTACACAAAAGCAGTTTTAACTATTGTCAGTATCCAAGATTTAAAAAAAAACAACTAAATCTTGTAACTTTGTCAATTTTCATAATTGTTTGTTTAAAACCAGGAACTAATATTTCCTTGAAGTAGTTCAAAACATGCATTTGTATTATTAGTTTTTACAGTCTGTATCTTTTGTTTAGTGTAATACAGTTTCCATTGACTTTTTATGTATACAAAGTAGTGGTAAAAAATTCAAAACTTAAAATTTGTATGTATCTCCCCATCATGCCAAATTTGGTGAAAATCCATCTACAGGGTGTGAGGTAGTGGTAAAAAACCACCTTTGTATATTCCCATTGACCCAATGAACCTCCAAACCCAATTTGGTAAAGATCCATCCACAGGAGGTGAGGTAGTGGTAAAAAATGCAAAACTGAAAATTTGTGTGTATCTCCCCATGGACCCAATGAACCTCCATATAAAATTTGGTGAAGATCCATCTACAGGGGGGTGAAGTAGTGGTAAATGAATGCCCATAAAAACCACAAAATGCAAAACTGAAAATTTGTATGTACCTCGCACAGACCTAATGAACCTCCATACCAATTTTGGTTAATATCAGTCCACACCCTGTGAAGTAGTTTCATGGACATACAACAGACAGTACTATTATATTTATAAAGATATCCACTTACTGAATAGAATGTATTGAATCATATAATTTTAATGTTGTATTTGTAATGGTCAACTTAGAAGCTTCAACAACTTTATAAATGTTTTAATGAAAGTGTTTCATAATGAAGTAATAGTTACATATGCATATCCAGCATATGTTTTGTATTCTGCGATACAGTAATAAATATATATCTCCAAGCCTAATACATAATGTTATACTTTTCTTTCTAAACCTTGATACAAACTATTGACTTTTTATATATTCAGTCACATCACAGGCTTTTATGTTTTTTTCTCCATTCATAAAA
>NW_013669161.1:75450-81964 GCF_000517525.1 Limulus polyphemus
ACTTGTTAGCGATAAATTTCAACAATAAAAGACAGCACATAGTCCACTTGTTTTAAAATAATATATTAAAACAAGTCAAACATATATACAAATGTTTGTTACACTGTTGTATACAGAGCTTTAAATAATCGTTTCTCTTTCGTCAAAGTCCACAAAGGCTAATTCAGTTACTTTAGAACACAATTTGACAAAATTAATTACTATTATCTAATCTGTTATTACAATACAATATATGATAATTTCACTCTAAAATAACCACTATAACTATTGGTTATCACAGTTGTATCCAGAGTTTTAAATAATTGTCTCTTTTACGTCAAAGTTCACACGGGTTGGTTCAGATATTCTAGAACACAATGGACATGACAAATTATTATTTTATACTCTGTTCTTACAATACAATCTGTAATAATTTCACTTTAAAAATCGCCACTATACACTTGTTATGGTTAAACTCACAATCGATCAGCCTAGATCTATCTACCTCATATACACACAAATTTAGGTAATGTGTTGAGGTTCCATCATTCGTGTAAACATCACATTGAGATGTTAGGATAATGAGATTTCGTTGTCTTGCTGTTCTAATTAAGTATATATCGGTTAATATAGACAATGTTTAATATCCACAGATAATTGCATTGCATATAATGCAGGCTATTATGTTCTGCTGTTTTTATATTAATATAGACAACTGTTTAATATCTTCAGATAATTACATTGCATATAATGCAGGCTATTATGTTCTGCTGTTTTTATATTAATATAGACAACTGTTTAATATCTTCAGATAACTATATTGCAGTTTGTTTCATTCCACCTAAGTAGCACATTTGATTTATTTAACAAATTTAACTTCCATCGATAACATCATCGTTTTTTTGTTTGATGTACATGATCTCCATGAGGGAATTGAGATTATGTTCTTTTTGGATTAACATTAGACTAATATGGATCTTTATGGGGTTTCTCTGTCTGATGTGTGTAGATTCCTGGAATATGTTTCAAGTAATAATGTTTTCAGATTCAGCAACCAAATTTTCGTCAGACGCATGGTTTGTTTGTTTTAAATTTCGCGCAAAGCTACACGAGGGCTATCTGCGTTAGCCGTCCCTAATTTAGCAGTATAAGACTAGAGGGAAGGCAGCTAGTCATCATCACCCACTCTTCGGGCTACTCTTTTACCAACGAATAGTGGGATTGACAGTTACATTATAACGCCCTCACAGCTGAAAGGGGGAGCATGTTTGGTGGGACGGGTATTCGAACCCGCGACCCTCAGATTGGGAGTCGAGCATCCTAATGACCTGGCCATGCCGGGCCCAGACGCAAGGATTAGCTAGAGATAATCTCGTAGCTGTAACCGTTATTGCAGTTTTCATGCATGCCATTGAAATTAAGGCAACCCACGACTGGGGATTTGGTGATGAACAACCTACTACCCTCTGGTTGAGTTTTATTGATAACCGTGGGCTATGATTTTTAGCCAAATAACAATGCCAGTGATTTAGTAGTTTCAAGGGTAGATTTTGAAATCCAATGGTTATCCTGAAAGATTAGCTAAAAAAATGTTGTTGTTTTTTACCATTCATGACAAACAAGAAGAAAATATTGCATTACAAATACTTTTTATTAGTCCTGGCCTTGATAATATCATTAAGAATACTGTAAGGAAACTGGTTTTCCTACGTGCATAATATAACAAAGAACGTTTGCTTAAATCGCATACAACACACTTGGTATTTACAGAAAACAAAAATCAATCATTGCCAGTAAAACAACTGTATCGCATGGAATGTTGAAAAAAGATGCAGTTTGGAGAATCTCTTGTGTTATTTGTAAGGAAATCTACCGATGAAGCTGAGAGATATATAAAAAAGCACTGCATAGAACACTCTCGTGTTTGCAGCACATTTTATTAATGTGCATGGATTGTCTAACTCAGACCATTTTTTTAGTATTAAAATATAAAGAAAATGCAATTATTTCTTGTGAAGAAAGTATAAATAATCCTTTAGTATTAAATATAAGAAGTCTTCAACTAGCGGGGATATAGGGTTGCTACTTTAAATGGTAGATTTCTGGACCTTTTACTTTGTTTTTTGTCTAAAGAGTGTGTACATGTAGTTATTATTATATTTACAATTTACCTCTAGATATTTATTAAATGTGAATCTTTGCATTAGTCACCCTTTTGTTTTCGCTTTTAAATTAATATTTTCTTCATTGTGTTTATATTATCGAACCTTTATTGTTGATAATGTGGTCACATGTCAGACAATACATAAGGCCTGATTGTTATCATTTAGAGTTACATCAGCTGTTTTGTTCTGTTTAAGACTGGACTTGTGTTCAGTAGAGTGTCCATCTTTTGATAAAGCCCTAAGGTGAAACATTGGGGAAATAAAGAATTTTCACTGGTTACTGGCTGTTTCTCTTCGTTAAATATGTTTGCACTTCCTTGTGCACTACTCTATCAAAATTTATTGAACTGTGTTGTTTGCATTCCTTTTACAGATTCCACTAAGCTTTAATAACTTCACTGCTCATACAGCTTATTGGTTTATCTGTTTCCATGATCTGTTAAGTATCTACTCTTAAAACAAAGACTTTGAATTTCAAGCTTACATTCTAAGGTAGAAGAAGTAATAAGTATGAGCGTTTACCATGTAAAATGTATTGTCTATCATCACGTAAAACAAACCTCATACCAATACTACAGTTTTAAATACCATTCAGTGGAATCGTATATGTCTTTAGAGAAAAATGTTTGTTCAAGTGTTCATACTTCTGGTGACAAAATGTGAGAAATAAAGTAGAGTATTTCTAACGTTACATAATTGAATATTTTGTAAGAGTTGTTTTACGTTACTTCCAACATCGAGAATGTAGTTAATTACCGAGAAACAAGGCTTTCTATTATTCTGACTTTTATTTGTCAAATATCTTCTGGCACAATTAAACACAGAACGCAGCACACTGGAAAGAACCAACAGTTAAAATATTGATCAAGAATTTCATTCTCGAAGGTCACATTTTATTATATCATTAATAAGCAAATAACCAGAAACATGTAGATTGTGCTTCTAATGAGATTATAAGTTCACGAGTATTAAGGACGGGTTGTTAGATCACAGATCCACTCTTAGAATTGAGTTCTTTAAGTACAAACCTCCTTTTCCCCTTTACATTCAACACGACCAATGAAATTGTAAACATTCGCTGTACATTTAAAAACGTTAGTAACTCAGAATGTATTTTTGAGTAAAAAACCGTCTTCCTCTCATACATTAAACTTGAAAAATGAAACTACAAACAGTTTTCAAGTACATTAGAAAATTCAGACGAACTTGCAAGAGAACACAGAAAACCATATCCATAGTTAAATATCTTTTTTTTGACTTCTGAAGAGTGACATGTTTTACACTTTATTTAGTGTTTTAAATCTGTTCAAGTTAATATTTTTAGTGGAAACTATTTTTGGTTTAATGCGGTAAATTTCTGCCTTAGCATCATGGTTACCTTAGGATCCACAATCTTTATTTTAATAGCTATAATACATGTAAACAAGAAACAAAAAGTAATTCTAGTCACAAAACAGATTAATACAGAGGGTTGAATACGTTATATTAAAACGATTTTGAATACTCAAATCAACAAACGACGTTACAACCACAACTAATATAAAAATCGCGGTGGAAAAGAACTACATTTTTTACTTTCTTTGAGCTTTTTATTGAAATTAAATTAGTTTACGTTAGATTGTATCCCCCTGAATCCCCAGAAGTTCGTGAAAATCCGAGTACAATATTCTGATGTTCACATAAACATTATTGAGAAATGTTCTGACGATCCGCACAAGAACATTCAAGTGAACTTTTCAGAAGACTTGAATACATGAATATTTCAATGAAATCTTTAGATGATTCACGTATGAATGTCTAGAATGTTTAGAAGTAATTGATGTAGGTTTTAGCAAAATCTCCGTATGGGTTAGACGTTGATTCAACTTTCATAAACCATTGCAAAGTCAAAACCAAACTGACAAGAAATACTTCATAAATATTTTTCTTTTACACATAATATAATTTAAGATGCTTAGGTCCTGGGGCAATGATTCATAACATTTGCAAAAACAAGCTTGTTTTCCGACATCTTGTTACAGTAGAAGCTTTAAACATGATATAATTACTTATAAATTCACTTTTCAAAAAAGAAGAGAAAAAAAAAGTTATATCTAGAAATCTTTACGTTTTGTCCCTCTACACTTAGAACAATTTATATGGCAATTCCCCAATATTTAGATTCACTGTAATATGAATATTACCACACGAACGCAACAACAGCATGAAATAAATATTTAAAATTTATAGAATAGGTCTAAACGGAAGTGGCCAATGGTTGACCAAACGTCCCTTTTCGCGACCACTGAAGCACAAGAAAGATATGTACTTCGATTTGTATATTTAAAAAATTATGTCTTAAAATGATTTTCACATTATTACTTACGCTGCAGTGAGAAACAAATACATGTGATTTATAAGTTTGGATAGACGTTTCTTGTCAACAAGTAAAAAACAGTATTCACGTAACATAACTAACTTAGCGACAGAACATTATATGCCATATTTCCATTTTCGGCATGGTAACCAGATTATTAACACATATGGAATTATACGGCGTATTGCATCTTACGTCACCAGACATGTTCTAACATCAAGTAACAATAGTTTATGTTAAAATGTTTCTTTACTGCAAAAATTAATACTTATTAATTTTTATAGTCATTTTTATTTTAATGCAAACTAGTGATTGTATTTTTTCTGAAGGACGAGGTTTCTTTCGGTAGTATAGAAACATTTTCTATCAAACCTCTAGACAGCAGTATTGAGACTCACGACCGATGGAGACAAAGTTTCTGTACTTGCAAGCGGTGGAAGGTTCTTCTTGCGTGGGTTTATTGGACTTCTGAAGAAATTAGAGAAAAACTATTTACTTAGCAATAGAACAATAATGTCTAGAGTTAGTGTCAATATATATATATATAAGAAATTTTTATTCGAAGTAAATATTATAAGAGAGAATAGAAAACGTTAAAATGTAATCAAAGAAATATAATCAATAGTGATCAGTATACCTCTCTATATCCCCTGGTGGGTCAGGGGTGAGTTTACGGACTTATGACACTAAAATCCGAGTTCGATTCCCCGCGGTGGACAGATCCCATTGTGTAGTTTTGCGCTACTGGGATGTTATAGTAGTGTAGTTGCAATCTGTAGGTTGTTTCTGAACTACATAGTGGAGTAAATGCCTTTCTTTACCAAGCTGAATAAAAATACAATTTGAAAAGAACCATGGAACAATAATTCAGCAACCAGTACAGATCATTTAAAGAAGGTTGTATAACACTTATTTCTTTGGAGTTGTTTTGAAATGATCGTTTTCGAAAATTATATTCATAATGTAACTTTTATTGAGAAAGTATTGCACCGAGTTTACCCTGCAGCAAATAAAGCTTTTATATAAACAATACAATGCACTCCCTAACAGCCACTGATGTTTCGAAGTACATGTAAGAAATTTATAATTTGTATTATTACAAAGCGGCTATATCTTCGTCGTGATCACCATAAGGATTGAACCCAAATGTTATCTCTAAGTCACCAGAATGTAAGAGCTTTAATACTAATATTGTATTTAAAGGCCATCAGCTCCTTGTATGAAGAGTCGATGAAAATGTATATATTCACAGGAAACAGCATACATTTACTTACTGTTTGTACAGCTTCTATCGGTGCAGTTTTTGTTTGCTTTTACTGAGTAAAAAAATAACAAAAATTACTATATAGCTTAAATAATTAGGAATCGCGGGAAAGCAAGACAACTAATACAAAAAAATTGTCAAAATAAAGAAAATAAATATACAACGTTTGTATGGGTTAATAGTATCAGTGTTATGTTCAAGACTGGAACGAGCGGCAAAAAATCTGAGACATTATTATGAAATAAGCGTGTTTCTATATTATTATATTTTGGTCTATGTGCATGTTGTATTCTACTGTTCTTGCTTTTCCTCTGTTCTATATTTTATTTTAACATTCACCATGCATGTTTTTGATAACAGCGTTTTGACTTATACATAACTTGAGTAAAATATTTTCAATTACACTATAGTATTTTTGTAATGCAGGCTATTATGTTCTGCTGTTTTTTATTGCAATGTAATTATCTGAAGATATTAAACATTGTCTGTATTAATATAAAAACAGCAGAACATAACAGCCTGCATTATATGCAATGTAGTAAATTGAAGGAGATATTAAACAGTTGTCTATATTAATATAAAAACAGCAGAACATGCAATGTAGTTATCTGAAGGAGATATTAAACAGTTGTCTATATTAATATAAAAAAACAGCAGAACATGCAATGTAATTATCTGAAGGAGATATTAAACAGTTGTCTATATTAATATAAAAACAGCAGAACATAATAGCCTGCATTATATGCAATG
>NW_013669161.1:82487-85294 GCF_000517525.1 Limulus polyphemus
ACCTATTGTAAATAATCCAGCCCATACACAAAACCTGAATCATAAGCAAATATAGGCACTATATTTTGTTTTGTTTGTTTATTGTTAATCTCAAAGTTACACAAATGGACTATCTGTGCTGTGCCCACCGCAGGTTTTGAAACTCGATTTTTTAGCGTTATAAGCCCGCAGACTTACCGGTGAGCCATAGAGGGTTACCTTTCGTTTTTATCTGTTTCCTCGTACATGGGGAAATACAGACATCACGTTGTTCATCACTCTAGATATGGAATAATTCCTTTCTGTAGTAGTTTTTTAAACAAGTTATTAATATCCTAGTAAGTTTTCCAATTGAATTACATAAGTTCAAAGTATCTTCTGAAAAAAAATAACGATAGTATTATACAGTTTCAAATAGAAACATCGAGAATGCCAAAAATACCTAAATAGAAGAATTGAATGCTAAAAGATTTCCATAAAAGTACTAGAGTAAATCCTCTTTTAAAACACTTTGTTGAGCAGGAAAAATATAAATGAGCAAAATTATTAGATACATTACACAAAATACAAGTGGTTTAAAGAAATGGAGAAATAGTGAACAAAATTAATATTTGGAATTTATTGGATAAAAAGTTAAGACTTAAATAGTAAGGTAGTTTTGAAATGGACAGGAATGAATGATAGAGATGAGTGTCTAACCCCAAAATTATGAAGAGACTAAATAATAGTTAAAATGATTTTTCGTAACAACAAGTTGAAAAGAGGAGAGAACAAACGATTCGAATAAAATTACCACGAGCCAACATTTGTTTATAAGGGCTAACAAGTCTATCCCTGAAATATTTCTGTAACGTTAGACCAACTAAACCCAATTTAGATCAGGACTCAGTATGTTTTTATATATCAACATTGCTTTGGTTGAATAAGTTGGGTCTTCTAAGTTACGTTTTAAGTGAAACATTTGGAATTGAAAAAAGAGGAGAGAGTAGGTTTTATGAAGCCGAGTAATCTGAGAAAACTTTCATAACGTTATATAACTTTCGAGCATACTTACTTCTCTCCACTAATGTCAGGAGTTGACTCTACAATGCTGTCATCTAGCGACTGAGACAGCGAAGTAGGCTTGTTTCTGGGAAGGGTCATGATGAGAAGAGGTCCCATGGGGTAGTCTGATTTCAGTTGAAGGGGTGCTGGAGTATAGAAATCTGGATTGCCAATAGTAGATATAGTGTTGTGGTCTTTTCTGCTCTTATTGTTTGTCTCAACCTTCCGCCAGCGGATGTACCACAAGTACAAAGCTAGCGTGGGCACAGCGAGAATCAGAGAAAAAACGCCTCCAAGAAACATCCCTAAACCTGTTTGCC
Source organism: Limulus polyphemus (assembly GCF_000517525.1). Classification (NCBI taxonomy): domain Eukaryota; kingdom Metazoa; phylum Arthropoda; class Merostomata; order Xiphosura; family Limulidae; genus Limulus; species Limulus polyphemus. Next base: position 83,831 of record NW_013669161.1, read on the forward strand.
AGAAAATAACCCCCAAGACGACCAAGATACCCCCTGTGACAAACAGAAAAATAAAAAGTCCTAACCAAATCTTTAATATCACAGCTCTAGAGAGTTTTTCTTTAGGAACCTGGTAGACAGGGTGTGATCTTGGGGATTGGGTTGTTCGTGGTGAATGGACCTTCATGGCTACTAGTGGGAAATCTTGATATCGCCAATACGCAAAGAAGCTTGACAGTTGAGTTCCAACCCTTTTCACTATCACATCGTATCTCGCTCCTTCTTTATAATTATGTTGTTAATATTTATCCTGTATATTCAAATATTTCTGAAAAACAAACATACAAAAAAGTGGCAATTAGTATTTGCCTGACACAAGTATATATCTATTTCATTGGTGATTAGAAACTGACTGTCTCATTTTGATACATTTTGACTCTGTAAGTCTTCTTTAATCAACTTATTGGCGGAATCGCAACCATTTGCAAAAACTAAAAACTGGGCGATTGGTCCATATTAGGAAATTCGTATAGTAATAGTGACATTTGTATCTATACTTACGTATAAAATATGCATCAGTAAAGCAAGAAATGAACGATCCTGTGTTAATATTACGTTTTAATTTTTTTACCAGCTTTAGTTGTCCATTAATAATTAAACTACATAGGCATATTAGTTTACCATGGATAGTATAGACTTGTTCCAATTAAATCCTTATCATAACCTGACAACACAAGAACAAATTCGTTTATCACACAGAAAATTAATGTGTCCTGATCTGCTATCTCAACACAAAAAACATAATTTGGTTATTACACGGGTCTTGACTATATCCTTAACTCTTTCACGTTTATAGATAGATAACTCTCCGAGTGCCAGGTTTATTTTTAGACATAAAAAAGGCATATACTTTAATATTTCATTACTTATCTACAATGTGAAAATTGTAAACTTTCAAAATATCACAATTTTCAAGACTAAAATGATGTTTGTGTGTGTCCCATATATATGTGTGCATGGCAGTGCTCTAGACTCTAGAGGGAGACATATACATGATCATGACAGTGCTCTAGACTCTAGAGGGAGACATATACGTGTCCATGGCAGTGCTGTAGACTCTAAAGGGAGACATATATGTGTGTGCATGGCAGTACTTCAGACTCTAGAGAGAGACATATATGTGTCCATGTCAGTGCTCCAGACTCTAGAGGGAGACATATATGTGTCCATGTCAGTGCTCTAGACTCTGGAGGGAGACATATATGTGTCCATGTCAGTGCTCTAGACTCTAGAGGGAGACGTATATTCTCCCTCTATAGCACTACCATGGACACACATATGTTTCTCCCTCTATAGCACTACCATGTACATATATGGCCCACTCTAGAGGGAGATATATATGTGTCCATGTCAGTGCTCTAGACTCTAGAGGGAGACATGTACGTGTCCATGGCAGTGCTGTAGACTCTAGAGGGAGACATATAT
>NW_013669161.1:86294-93811 GCF_000517525.1 Limulus polyphemus
GCCCACTCTAGAGGGAGATATATATGTGTCCATGTCAGTGCTCTAGACTCTAGAGGGAGACATGTACGTGTCCATGGCAGTGCTGTAGACTCTAGAGGGAGACATATATACACATATATGTCTCCCTTTAGAGTCTACAGCACTGACATGGACACATATATGTCTCCCTCTAGAGTGGGCACATATGTTTCTCCCTCTATAGCACTACCATGTACATACATGGTAGTGCTATAGAGGGAGAAACATATGTGCCCACTCTAGAGGGAGACATATATGTGTCCATGTCAGTGCTCCAGACTCTAGAGGGAGACATATATGTGTGCATGGCAGTGTTCCAGACTCTAGAGGGAGAAACATATATGCCCACTCTATAGGGAGACATATAGGTGACCATGACAGTGCTCTAGAGGGAGACATTTATGTGTCCATCGCAGTGAAACAGTTCAAATGCCCTCACACTACAAACACGTTTGTTTTCCACACAGAGTATGATGTATCCTGACCGTATTTCGAATATATTGCTCACAACACAAACGCGTTTATTTGCCATATAGAGTGTAGGCATATCTTCGTTCTATCACTTACGTAATCTCGCAACACAAACATCCGTGGGAAGAGGACGTGTCCCGATTCTGTCATGAGTGTGTTCTCATATCACAAGTTTGTACTCTAACTTACCACACTGAGTGATGATCAAATATACTAATATATTTGTCACACACAGAATGGGTATGTTAGCACTCTATCATTATGGTAGTCTTAACACTCGACTTTGTACCACATGTAATGAGGAACTGCTTTGGGCATTACTTACGTACTCTCATCACACAAATACACTTATATTCTGACCTTCTCACTAAGTTACTCTAACAATAGTAACACACCTAAGTACTAAACAGAATTAGCGGGTATAATGATCTCACTGACATACTTCCATTACACTAACAGATATGTTTGTTCATCTAGACTCTAGAGTTTAGCTCTGTCGTTAACGTACTGTCACACTTCGAACCAACGCATGTATTTTATACACAGAGTAAAGACAAATTGTTAATCTCTCACTAATATACCTTTATAATACAAGCACACTAAGTAAGGACGTATCATACGGGCATGTATTTATTACACGGAGTGAAGACAAATTGTTAATCTCTTACTAATATACCTTTATAATACAAGCACACTAAGTAAGGACGTATCATACGGGCATGTATTTATTACACGGAGTGAAGACAAATTGTTAATCTCTCACTAATATACCTTTATAATACAAGCACACTAAGTAAGGACGTATCATACGGGCATGTATTTTTTTTTTTCATATAAGCGTGGAGGATGTGCTATAACTGTTGGCAACACATCCTCTCGATATACGCACACATATATTTTAGCATATTAAGTATCAAAAAGTTACAAATTATGTAGGAACAAAGTGTTAAAAGATAAAAAAAAACCTTATCAATACCTCAGGAACAAAGAGATTGTTAGGAGTGCTGCCTCAATTCTTAAGAGACAGTAAGGAGTGCTGCTTTTATTATTATAAGACAGTAAGGAGTGCTGCTTTTATTATTATAAGACAGTTAGGAGTGCTACTTCAATTCTTATGAAACAGTTAGGAATGCTACCTCAATTTTTATGAGATTGATTGGAGTGCTGCCTTTATTTAGACATCTTGTTTCGAAGACTTCTATTAGCAAATTTTCCTACTGTTTATTTATGTTTCTATCTTTCGCTATGCCTCTCTTTCTCTCTTTGTGTCCATAAATGATTGGTTGTTTCATACATATTTATGCAAAGCTACACAAGGGCTATCTGCGCTAGCCGTCCCTAATTTTGAACTAAGAGACTAGAAGAAAGTAGCTAGTAACTCTTGGGCTGCTCTAATCGAATAATGAGTTATAATGAGATTTGACTGTCACTGTTATAAAGTGGGTGCGATTTGTGTCAACGAGACACATACCACTAACTCTGGGATTCACATTACGGCTAACCACTAGCTTAAGCGAATCCTGTTTATAAACAAATTTCAATAATTCTCTTCCAATACAGAAATAATTAGATAAGTATGTGAAAATATAAACTAAAGAAGAAAATCAAATATTCGTGAAGATCAACAGAAAAAGAAGTGGTGTGAGCTTCTCATAAACTGTTGAGTAATGAACCAAAACATTCGGTGTGTTTTGTAATGAACCAGTCTCCAAAACATTTGGTGTGTTTTGTAATGAACCAGTATCCAAAACATTCGGTGTGTTTTGTAATGAACCAGTCTCCAAAACATTCGGTGTGTTTTGGAAGGATTGAAAAATGATAATTATCTTTTGTAAATTATTCCTCATTCAATGATTTATATTCAAGTCTACACAGTACAAAGAAATCAGTGAACATATGCGCTCTTTGCTTTTGCAGAGGGAAATTACTTACTTTCTTAACTAATGACGAAATTAAAATTAGTACCTCATTAAAGAGGGCGTTATTCATTTTCAAATTTATATAAGAATATGAACGTTACCACAAAAAGTCTTCATTCGTTTCGTAGCACATTTTTACGATATTAAACGACATAAACATAACACGGCATTTCGTTTATATTAATTATACTACCAGTTTCGTATAATCAACAAACATGTTTGTAAGTGTATGTAGTAACAGTGTGTTAATTGTGGAGTGAGGACGAGATCCTTATGACAAAAGTAATATCCAACAAGTGTTTCATTTGATCCAAGAGGTTTTGTTCACCCAAACAAACCTACCGTTTCTTTGAGCAAGAATATGTGTATGAAATAAAAATTTTTATTCTCTATTGCAATACAAAATACACAAATGAAATATTGAAGAGATTGTTTGTGACGAGTTTTTTATCTAAGATAAAAAAATCTCTTCTCATGAAGTAAATGGAAAATATTTTTATCACAAGTGTTTCATTTTGGACAGTAATAATACGTACACATTAAAGAAACATAAAGTGATATGTTTAACATGAATGAACTTTTCTTTTCAAAGAAATAATCTTTACTCAAAAGAGAAGTGGAAAGTGACCTCATTAAACCGAGTGTATTTTCCTTTGGAGAAGAAGAATGTGTATATCAGGGGGAAACAGAAAGTGATCTGTTTGTAGAGTGTGCAGTTGTGATATACCAACAGATCCAAAGTAAATCCCCAATAGTGAAGGAGGTGCAGGACTCTGTCAGTGAATTACTAAATTATGGAATGACCAAGATGAACAGTGGATTTAAAAAATAACACAGTTCATAATGGGCTATCTGCACTCTGTCCACTGCAGGGAATATAATCCCGGGTTTTAGGGTAAGACTCTAAACCTACTGCTGAACCACCGGGGGATCCACAGATGAGAAATTAACAATTTAACAAAAATAGAAAAACAGTAAATATGATAGAATCAGTTAAATATACTCACTGCAGCTACATTTAACGTGAAGTTCACATGTCAGACGAAGCTATGCTTTCAAAGTCTAAACCAAATCTGTCTTTAAAAGGTCTGACAAACTTGACAATTGCAATCATCTCTATTATTTTAGTCAATCACGATCAGACGAATTATAATAGCAACAGCTCTACCTTCTGACGTAAAAACCTCATAAAATGGGGGTAACTAAAGCCCAACAGAACAGTGAGAAGATAAACAATTTAAGGTGGTAATAACACAATAAATGCAAAAACTATATCACACGTACTTTAGATTTTATTTTATTTTACACGAAGTCATCATTTTACTAATATAATATACTTAACATAGAGGAAAGGAAAATATCACATATGGTTTTGCCGGGAACAAAGGGAACATCTAAGTAAATACTCACAACCAGTATTCATTACTATCATTCCCTCCACATACAACTGACAATTAACCTGAGAACCATTAGCTAACCAAAGCTAACTGTAATAAAATGTACATAATATCAACCAGTATTCAGTACCATCATTCCTTCCACATACAACTGACAGTTAACCTGAGAACCATTAGCTAACCAAAGCTAACTGTAATAAAATGTACATAATATCAACCAGTATTCAGTACCATCATTCCTTCCACATACAACTGACAATTAACCTGAGAACCATTAGCTAACTAAAGCTAACTGAAATAAAATGTACGTACTATTAACAATGATCATTACAACAAAATTCCAATGGGAACAACAAGCAGTTTAAATATACATTCCAGTACCCACAACATGAGGATAGTTAAAAACTAATTACAGACTGATAAATAATCTATATTAACCAATGTAATGATTCAAATATTATTAAAAGAAACATGGCCAGTGTCATAAGTCAAATGATTGAAAATTCCAACAAACCATAAACAAATTATTTTCTAAATTTTACGAAATTAGATCATAAAAGTAGTACGTGGGCTTAGGAAAAATGACTAAACGTGTAAAGAAAACTATACAGAGACTTTATAGTAAATAGACAGCTAATTTGAAAGAACACCAGTTTATAATGGAACCACATTGTGTGGACGAAATCAGAAGTACTGGTCTGCGTACAGCAACTCATACTTGGTATAAGAAAATCTCGGGAAGTGGGTTTACTGGGACATTTTCGCATGGATCGGTCTAGAATAAGTCCACACGTGCTCAGGAGATTTCATGTTCGGTGGACAATCAGGCCATGGCAAGTTATTGATTCTCTCTTGGGGTGTATATTTGCTTTATTAAGTTTATATACGTAGAAAGGTACAGCTTATGGTAGAAGATATATATTCCTTTCACAAAAATAATGTGTACATAAAACAGAAACTGAAACCAATATGACAATGATTAATATGTAAATAGAAAAAGTTAAATTAAGGCTATGTATGCATAATATATATATAGGAAATAAATAGGTAAAGTGAAACCTATTTAAGGGAGTATGTTTCCACAACTCTCCTAGTTCGAAGGCGTAAGTACCTGAAGAAAGGAAACGTATTCACTGCAGAGTGGTTAAATTCTCCATCAAGTATAATAAAATTAATATGTTACTTGTATTAGAAATGAACTTAATCAGATGTTATATTCTCCCCTCAATATCCTTGGTTTCAAATATAACCTAAAATGATCCCATTTCTTGATGTGCGGCACTAAATTTGCTGAAAAATATTTCCATCTCCTTTTCATGAAAGTCTGTAAAGATAAAGTTTTATCACTGTAACTTTTTCTAAGACCTTGAAAGTTAATGACTAGATGTGACATTTATTGTATTATTTGTTGACTTCCTTAAATTATACAATCTGTCCTTCAGGTTTAACCATTATTTCAGAACTTCACTTCTAAACATTTAACTCAATCGACGAAATTACAAAGTTATTCTTAAATGTGCATGTGATGTTTCAACATTTTTTCGTGCTATAGATCTATTTGAATGCCCTCCAGTAGCATAGCGGCATGTCTGCGGACTTACAACGCTAGAAACCGAGTTTCGATACCCGTGGTACACAGATAGCCCATTGTGTAGCTTTGTGCTTAATTCCAAACAAACAAACACATCTATCTGAAAAGTTAGATACTAAACTTGTATCATTCTTACACATAACATTAAGTTAATTAAGCATAACAAAATATTTGGTCTATATGGAAAAAATATATTTCTAGGAAATTTTTCATTATTTGACTTCTTTTTTTTTTTGTCACAGATGCTTTTAATTCAAACGCATTTATAGGCTTAGCATTACAGTTAAAAGTTGTGTAACTTGGTTTATTGAACTGTCAGAGAACGTAACTTACTCTCGTTTAATTACCGTATAAAATACTGTGTAGCGCTACTTATTCAAGTTTATTAACGGAAACTTAGAACATTTTCCCAAAATGAACTATTGCTAGTATAAGCATCCTCTAGAAACGTACGGACTTCATAACAACATATGGTTATTAGTGTTTTATTGTTTATAAACTGAGTGCCATAAGCATTATTTTAAAGCATTAGTCATGAAAAATAAAATAAAATAAAAATTGGCTCGTTCCGTGAAAGTAAAGTGCCAAATCTTTCGCAATGTGAGATCCGAACGTTAGTGGTAAGCTTTTTTTTTCACAAATTAAAAAATAAAATAAAAGTGTAACAGGATTCGTGAAAATGTATACCAAGCATTTATTAATCGTAAACGCTACAGCTCAAAAATCAAGGTTCTTCCTAAGTTCATCACAGGTCAAGGCATTAATTAATATATGTGTTGCTCATACTTCACCAGTTAATCGTAAGGGTTTCTGTAAAATGATACATATGTACAGATGTACAGGAGTATAATCAACAGTTCCAGAGATATACTTACATATTTCTCACGTATAGCACCAAATAAATAAGGTTTATCAGTAAAAACCGGGTAAATACAATGATGTGACACAGTAGTAAATGCCAGTAAAGAAACAAACAAAACAAAAAAAAAAACGAAATCTTTTTTTTTCTTTAAATGATTAAGATATAGATATGAACTTACATTTAATGTTTTTTCGCTTTGACATTAGTATAAAACTTGCATTAAATCACTCTAGCAATGAGACCGTCCCATAGAATCTCACATTTTCTTCAGACCCTCTTGTATATGTATGTATATTTCTAGTATTTTGAACAATAGTCTATTGAAGACTGTAATCTGTTGATCATTTTACAAAGCAAGATGATGATTGGTTAGTCACTCAAGTCATGAACAAAGCTTCGGCGTATCTAAAAAAAAAATCATTTTCATTTCTTTAACGAAATATTTCAAAATTGTTTAAAATTCGTATTTTGAAAAATTATTGGTCACTCAATTTTGTATTATCAATTTTTTTGAATGTAAGAAAAGCCTAGTTTCAAGAATTATTAATTTCTCGTAGTCACTTTTAGCACTTACATATCTTAACGTGTAAAACAAGCAAAGTGCTCACCAAAATGTTGAGTGATAGGCTTCACACCTTCTCAGTTCAAGTACTAATTTCTCAATAATTCCTCGAAGATTTTACGACTTGCCAGTGCTATTCTGGTGGAAACCTTGTCATGTTTGTTGTTAAGCGCAAAGCTACACTGTGGGTTATTTGTGCTGTTCTCATTACGGGTATTGAAACCCGGTTTATAGAGTTATAAGACTTCAGACTTACCGCTGAGCCACTTGTCAGGTACTAAGTATACAATTGTCGCCTGCTTGAGCATATGCAAAACTAAACATAATATTTCTACTTAGAAAAAGACTTACGATGCTGTTACTGTTAACAAAACTAAATAAATTATATTTGTTAATAGTCAATGTATTAAAAGTAAAAGATATTTTGATTCTAACAAATCACAGAACAGAACGTTTTACGACAATTAGTTAGAGCAACTCACCCAAAGCAAATATGAATATATAACTAACATCTGTTAATTAATATAAGTTAATCAATGAACACGTTTTTTAAAATTGTTTCTTGTTAAAAACGAACACTACTAATCCACAGTCAAAACGAACAGAAAATCATATTCTCCTAAATGTAAATGATGCGTGTCGTTAAGGGCCTAAATAATCCACCACGTCACACAACAATACAGTGTCTATTGGTAAT